>NC_048228.1:71250692-71262502 GCF_002007445.2 Ailuropoda melanoleuca
CCGCCCGCACCCGCCGCTCCCTCGAGGCCAGGGCCGGCCAGGGGAGCGGAGTCGCGGACCCGGCGCAGCAGCGTGCGCCGCCCCAGCGAGCACTGCACCGAGGCGTCGCGGCGCGGGTTCACCTGCACCGCCACGTCCCGGCTGCTGGCCCTGCGGGGCCGCGGGCCCAGGCCCGGGCTCACCTGCGACAGGAGGGCCATGAGCTGCGCCCGCTGGTAGCTGTCGAAGTACTCGGCGGCCGTCAGCTGCCCGCAGCCCGGGAAAGACGACACGGCCGCCCCGGCAGAGGAGGACGACGAGGAGGAGGACGCGGGAGCGTAGCCCCCGCCACGGTGCCGCCAGCCACCCCCGCCCGCCTCGCCCTTGCTCTTGGCGGCCGGCGGGTAGGGGTACGGGTACGAGTAGGGGACGCACGCCGGATACATGTAACCGTCCAGCACCTCATCCCCCAGGGCAGCCATAAGCGCAGCCCCGGGCGCTCCTGCAGCCGCCCTGCCCTAAATAGGCAGCCCTGCGGAGGCAGCCGGCCGCCGACCCCACCGCGGCTCCCGGCGCTGCGCGTCACCGGCTCGGGGCCCGGAGTGCCCGCCTGGGTGGCCTGTCCCTGACCTTCTCTGTGCGGGACTTTTCCACACCTGCAGGTCGGCACAAATACCCGTAGGTGATCGGGAAGGTTGTTTTCTTCGGGATGCAAGAACTGATTTGTAAGTGAGCTCGCCAGAGGTGAGGAGGATACCAACAAAGGAGCGCAATCACCGGGATTAGCTGAGCCAGGTGGTCCCCATGCCTCGATTATTCCAGGTGTCTGCGCGGCCCGAGAAGCTGAGGCGAAGCTGGGTGCCTCTGCCTGGCTAGTGGTCAAAAATGCAAAAGTTTGGGGGACGTGCTTTGGGTCTGTTACCTATGATCTCAGTTTAATTATCTCAGAACTGCTCTGAAAAGTCTACCCCTGGCACCCTTTCGGGAACCCCAAAGGGAAAGCACTCCAAGGCATCCACACCCAGGCTAATTGTTTTCTCCCCTGGAGCACGTCCTCCCCTCCCCCCAACCCCTCACCTCAAGTGAGTGCCGCGAGGTACTGATGTCTATTGTGGTGGACAGTACTACAAATTGTCCTAACCAAATTATCCCTCCAAAAGATAATTGATTTGCCATGCGTCTACATAAATGCAGAAACCAAATCAGTCCCCAACTGAGAAGAAGATGCCTTGTTCCCTGGAAAAATGTTAGCTGTTCATTACTAATAGATACCAGATATATATTAATGTATTTTTTTGTGTTGATTTGATACAGGTTTCACAATAAAATACTGTATTTCATTGTTTAGTTGGCCTGTTTGGGGATTTTTTTTTAATACAGGTCAAAATTCAACACTATCAGATATTCATAAATTGAGCAAGCACTTTGTTTTTTACAACAATTACATTAAACTCAATTATGCTTTACAAATTGCTTTACAAATTATGCTTTACCAAAAAAAAATAAAATAAAAGCTTGTTTTTACTCATATAAGATAGTGCACCAAAATGCTACATTTCCAAGACCCTGTTTTCTAAGAGTTTACATATTTGAAATAGTCATAGGTACTGGTAATGATAAAAACCAAAGAGCACATTTAACATGTTCAGGCTTTACTTTAGCAGTCCCAGGTGCAAGTTATATTATGACATTGATTTGTAATTTGTGAAAACGCTTGGTTAACACACCAATGCAACCTTACAATGGGAAGATCATAATTGTGACACGTGTGGTAATGTGAACCATTTGTTATCCTTTATGTAAACCACATTCACTACCACAGACCATAACTATGAAATAATATTTCATCAGGACAGAAGCTCCTCTGTATCTCCATGTTTAGAGAGAAGTCTGAGTGGTTTCCATCACAATTAAATTATCAGCTCTCACTGTGCCATAGGAAGCGTCTGCCATCTCCTCTTTTAGTTTCTGATAAGAAATATCTGTATCTTCATCTTCTTCTAGAGGATCTCGCTTATGCAATATTTTGCTTCCGTACACTTTATATATTAAAACCAAAACCCCTGCTTCTGCAGACTGGAAAAGGGCATAAAGCAAGGGAAACATGTACATACTTCCTATGAATTGTGGTGGGAAGGCCAGTTTCAGAATGGCAGTACAGAGCTGCACATTCTGACTACCCGTTTCCAGGCAGACAGTCCTCTTGCAGTTGGGTGGAAGATGGAAGAGAGTAGCTAAGCCGTAGCCTGAGGCATAGCCTGCCAAAGGCATAAAAATTGCTATCATGTAAACACTTGCAGGAATGCTCGACAGCAGTTCAGGTCCTAACATAGTGCCAGTCATTATGAAAAGGACCACCAGCGTCACTAGCAGAGACCACAGGGAAACCTAGTAATAGAAAATGAATAGACAAACCATCAAAAACAGGATAGTTGAAAAGGAATTCAGGCAAGCGAATCCTAGGCTCTTGGAAGAAGTCTCACCTCTCACATAATGGAGATCTTTGCCATAAGCTGTCTTTGATAAAGTTCTCCTGAGGATGGATAGATCACCTCTTCAGGATGAATGTGGGTCCTTGCTGGACAGTTCTAATTGTGGGGAGGCCTGTCCTTACCATGAGTGACAATCTGCCTTCCCTAACAACTAGCCATTATCTTGGATAGACCCCTCAGGACCAGCATAGACCAGACTCTTGTTTAAAAAACAGGAGGGGAGGGGTGCCTGAGTGGCTCAGTCGGTTAAGCACCTCCTTCAGCTCAGGTCATGATCCCAGGATTCTGGGAGCAAGTCCCACATCGGGCTCCTTGGTCATGGGAAGACTGCTTCTCCCACTGCCCGTACCCTCTGCTCGTCATTCCCTCTCCTGCTCTCTCTTAAATAAATAAAATCTTTAAGAAATAAATAAAAAATAAAAAACAGGAGGGCAGAGGGGCCTGGTGGCTCAGTCAGTTGAGCACCGACTCTTGATTTCAGCTCAGGTCACGCTCTCAGGGATCAAGCCCAGCAACGGGCTCCTCGATGAGCTTGGTGCCTGCTTGGGATTCTCCCTCCCTCTCTGCCCACCCCCTCTTTTTCTCTTTCTCTCTCTCTCTAAAACAAAAAAACAAAAACAGGAGGGGAAGGCTACTCTTCTTCAGGCAAATTGTCTCCAGACTTTCATAAAACTCTGTCGTGGGAGTCCTGACTGTTCTGAACATGTGTTTAATTTGTGAGTGTACCTCTTAAAAACAGCAGTCAGAGTGGAGTCCAACACACCAGGGATGGTCTGGTAAACAGAGTGGGCAAATGAACATTACCTTCCCTGAACAGGACCCCCTGTTTTCCATAAGAAATTAATTCTGGTTTTACACGTGAGATAAAAAGCTATTAAAATTTATGAAACATATGTGATATTTTCAAACTTCAAAAAACTTCATATTTCAGAGAAATAATAGCAATATTGAAACAACTACCAGCTCTTGGATTATGAAGTGAAAAATGTAAACAGAGGATGTGAGGAATTCTCTGTAATTCTGAACACTGTTTCTCTTTTTCACCTGTTCATGAGAAACCCCCCACCTGGAAATCTCTAATGATGCCTAAAAATTCTTACATATAATAGATGGATTTAAGATAAAGTACAACTGACTCTGTATAAGACACTGCACTGTCTTGATGTCTGACTGGTACATTTCACTCATTCAAGTAAGACAAGCTATGAAAATAGTAAGGTGGAAACCTAAGAACTCCTCTCCTAGTTCTCCCTCATGTTAGTAGTTAGCTAGGGTTTTTTTTTTTTATTATTTAAAAAAATTTTTTAATAGGGTTGGGGGGTGGGAAGTGTCTGTGAAGGAAACCAGAGATCCAGAAGGAGAGTTTAAGTGTTGCTTCTGGTTTGCTAGCTATCTGGGGGAAACCCCTTTGGAGTCTGTGGGATTGGCATATACTTTATACTCTTTTAAAAATTAGTTAAAATTTATCTGGGCTAGTAAAAAACTCTATGCTAGAGGGTGCTGTAATTACAATATAAAGTACCCATGCTACAAAGGTACAACGGGCAGAAACCAAACTATTAGAAATCAAAACTTTTTTTAGGTACTCTACACCCAACATCGGGCTCGAACTCATGACCCAGAAATCAAGAATTGCCTGCTCTACTGACTGAGCCAGCCAGGCACCCCTGAAGCTTTTCTTATATTAAGTGTTATAAAGCATGCTTTATGAGTGTTCTGGTTAAGGGGTAGGAATAGGTTCACCTTAAATTCAAAATTAGCCAATCTTATTGAACTATTACTTAAATATATTTATCTGTTTTCAGTATGGGAATAGCTTATTTGATTGACTTTCTCTTAGTTTCCTAAGGTTTTATAGTATTAGCTTAATAGTATTAGCTTAATGATTAAGCTTAATAAGTGCTTAATGCATTTCAAGATTATTTGTAGGTATATTACATATGTAATATATAAATATATGTATATTTACATGTATATATAAATTTGTTACATTCAAAATATATATGTTTATTATAGAGCACATTTTTTTTACTCAAGACTGGATATATGTGTATAAAAGAACACTTTATTTCTCATATTAATACAAGTTAGCTTCTCTGAATAATCAGATTTTAGATTCATTTATTATTTATTTAAAATTAACTTATTTAATTAATTAAGTAAAACACAAAAGATTATGTCTTTTTAAATCTACATAACTGAAATATTGGAGAAACTCTTTTCACTTAAATGAATTTGCCTGTGCATTAACAGTAATTACTTATGTATTTTGAGTAACTTCCTAAAATGAGAGTCCTATTCAAGGTTTACTCTTACTTAATATTTTTGAGTTTTCAAAGAAAGCTTAGTTGACAAATATTTAATTTTTTCTCCAGTCCACTACTACAAAATTTCTACTCCTCCAAAAGCATCAGTTGTTGTGTTTTTTTTTTTTTAATAAAGCAATAGTGGAAATAGTACACAAAATAATAGGAATTCTCATCCTTTCACTGGTTTAGAAACCATATGCAATACTGCAATGGGGAAGGAAAAACACACAGATTGACTAATGGTAATATATTCCTCATTATTTATCCAGTAACCAATCTTATTTTGTGCTTTAAAGCCAATATTTTGTGTATTCTATTGCCTCAATGTGATTTTTAAATTACTTTTGGTCTTATTAGTGTCAACTTATTTTTAGAAAAGTAATAAAACATTTTAAAGGAAACTTCTACAGAGTTTCTCAGAATTAGAGTTCCACTTACTGGACAAATTCAATTCATATAATTTTATTTCACCTGCTTTGATTTTTAGTACCGCACGATTTGTTAGTGGAAAATATGTTGCCAATTAATGGCACTGAAATCTCTTTCCCCATGATATGTTTCCTCCCGTTAATACTAATAGTTCCGTTATGCTGTTTTTAATTAAGCTATGTCTTAATTAAAGCTATGAGTTTTGAAATTCCAAAAGATAGAAGTTATCTTTGTGGCACAAACTTTTTTTTTTAAAGTTTATCCATGCAAGGGCTGCCAAGGTTTCTTCCTTATCCCTCTTTCCCAAACTTCTTAGTATTTCGGCCAGGGGTCAGAGACCAAGGACTCTGTAAATACATAAAGTACATAAAAGGAAGAGTGACCTTACCTTCACAATGTAGTCCGCCACCCGGTTGTATTTGTACCGAATGAAGACCCCCAAGCCAATGGGGATGAGAGTGCTGCAGAGGGTCAGGGTCACTGCCCCCAGCGGTAGTAACTGCACCAGGGGGGTGTCGATCCACGCCCGGCTATACAGCCACAGGCACAGGGGCATCAAGACTAGGGCCAGAAGCGTAGAGGAGATGGTCATGATGATGCTGCAGAAAAGGGAATGGACGGAATTCAGAATGGGCTCTGCGCCAAGAGTCTCCCTTGCACGTTGGGTAACTCTCTCCTGCACATTGGGTAGAGGAGAAAGAGACTGCAAGTCTGGAGCCTGAAGTGTGGGGAGAACCCACTTCATCCGAGGAGAGTGCCAAGAGAACAGCACCTCTAAGCCCAACTGAAACATGAACCCCAGGATGGGGGGCGGGGAATCTGAGGGCTGTTGCCCGAGCTTTATAAAGCCTACTGAGCTTGCTACAGTCTGCATGAGTCTGAGGGCAAGGAACATCTTTCTTTCTTTTTTAATCCTCCAAAGGACCCTGTTAGACATGGTAAAGCTGCTGAACATGACTTGTTGGACTGAACTCAATTATATTGTCCTCTTTATGAGATCACTTTCTTTATTGGGGCCAAGAGCCCTATTTTGTTTTGCATTTCCGGCGAGACCTAGCTTCAGGCTTCCCAGATCCCTTTGTCTTTCAGAGGCCAAAGACCTCCGCTGATAGCCCAACCCTGGGGAGGATGGTCAGAGGGCCGTCAGAGCAGCTCTGTCCCCGTCTAGATCTTTCCCCCTACAGCACTACCTCTTCACATCTGCCTTCACTTCTAAAGCCCGGGCGTCAACCTCTCCCTCCACTGTCTTCTTCCCTCTTTCACGCCTCTCTCTCCAGCCGCCTCTCCTTCCTTTCTCCTCCATCTCGAACCCACGGCTAAGCGCGACTGCTTGGAACGGGAGAGATGCCCAAGGATCAGGCAGCTCCGTACCTGAGGTTCATGTCGCCGTCAACCAGCAGGGACATGAGGTTGGAGAGATTCCCACCGGGACAGCAGCCGCACAGGAGCACCGCCACGGCGGCCACCTCGTTGAGCGAGAAGGCCAGGGCCAGCAGGAAGGCGAGCAGCGGCAGCAAGCCGAACTGGCAGAGCGCGGCCAGCAGCGCGCCCACGGGCCGGCGGACGTGCTCCCCGAAGTGGTTCACGTCCACGGTGCAGCCTAGGCCCAGCATGGTGATGCACAGGGCGGCGCCCACGAACACGTTCAGCCCGTGGTTCAGCGGCGTGTCCCAGAACGGGGTCTGGGGGTGCGCCCAGGGGTGGGGGAACAGGGACGGGCCCAGGCTGGCCGGGCCGCCCGCCGAGCCGCCGGCCGTCGGCTCGGGGGTGGGCGTGGGGCCGGGGCTGAAACCGACGCTCGGGCTGGGCGCGAGACTGAGCCCGGGGCTGGGGCCGGCGCTGGAGGTAGGGGCGACGGGCAGGTCCGAGCCGGGGCGCAGGCTGCTGGCATTGGGCGACAGCGTGTAGTTGTCAGGCTGCAGCGAGGACGGGGCGAAGAGCAGCGTCGCGTTGTCGGGGCCGTCCATGGCGCGGAGGCCGGAGGCTGCGGGTCTGCTGTTCCCTGTCCCTGCGCGCCGCTCCCCGTCCCGCGGTCGCCGCCGCCGTCCGCCCGCGGGTCCGTCGGTTCGTCGGTCCGCAGCGGCAGACGAAGCTCGGTCCCCAGCCCCGGCTGCGCGGCGCTGACGTCTCCGCGGCGTCGGGAGCGGCGTGAGGGCTGGGGGGTGGGGTGGTCCTCCGCGGGCCGCACCGAGAGCGCAGCCCCCCGGGGTGAACCCAATCACTGCGCCCCCGCGCCGGGCAGGCCCCGCCCCGCCGCCGAGGCCCTCCTTTTAATCACCAGTAAGTGGTTCTGTGAGAGTGTAGCCAGGGGCGGAACAAAGACCTGACAAAGGACAAGAAGAGGAAAAACCGTGCCTGGCTGCCGATCAAGTTCTCTGATGGGCTCTGCTTCTTTCATAATGAAATCTGGAGGGAGAGAGAGGGGAAGGGAGAGAGCGAGCGAGCTTATCCAAGCACGCACAGAAAGTGCATACACTGTTCAAATAGCCTGCGACCCTGAACATCGAGAGGGGTCCCTGACTTAGCACGAGCGGTTCTCTGGTAGCGAGACACAGTATCTGCCTTTAATTTGCTAACAGGCTTTTTAATTTTTTAAAATAAATTTTACGTCAAATAAATAATTTGTTAACAGTTTTTAAATAATACCGGTGGGTTTGGCAGGTGCGTGGGCATTATTTCATTTGATTCTCACCGCGGAGCCTTGAGAGATGCTGTTAACTCAGTTCTTACACATGGGGATCCAAGGCACAGGGAAACCGCAGCCGCACCAGCCAGACCCACAGGCAGTACCTGGCTGAATGGGCACCGTGGTGCGTCGTTAGAGAGGTCAGTGAAGAGCTCTGCTAAGGAAAGGCTCCGTGAAAAATGTGTTTTGGAAATTGTTAGATGGGGAGAGGATGTTTGTCAGCGGCCATAAATTTAGGAAGTGTTACAAGTACAGCCCTGGCATTAGGATTAAAGGACTGAAAAGAAATAAAGTGGTGGGATTCACTGCTTCAGACAGGTTTATCCCCAAACAAACCAAATTCAGAGTTCACGGCACTGTTGACTCAACAACTTTCAGTCAGTCCTCCGAGGCATCTACAAAGGAGAGGGACCTCTCTGCACACCAAGGAGGTGGAACCATTTGAGAAGGCATCTATCTGTCATGAAGCCACAGCCGGTGAGTTGTGAAAGCCAACAGGAGGATTTTCTAGGCAGATGTCTTAGCTCAGGGTTAGTTTGAGGGGAGCCAAGACCCTAGAGTGAATTCTTCCTCCCGGGGGCTTGTCCTCCCCCCACTTTTTTTTTTAAACATTTTTATTATATTTGTCAGAGAGAGAGAGACTAAGCACAAGCAGAAGGAGTGGCAGGCAGAGGGAGAAGCAGGCTCCCCGCTGAGCAAGGAGCCCAGAACCCTGGGATCATGTCCTGAGCTGAAGGCAGACGCTTAACCAACTGAGCCACCCAGGCGTCTCTTTCCCCCCTTTTCTGACACTAGAGGCGAATGGGTGACTTCCATTTCCCAGTGGTGGACTGAGCTCCTGTGTTTCATCTTTTCTCCTCCCCAAATCTCATGAAAATGACAGAGACTATGAAAAATAAGATTAAATTCACAGCATACTGCATTCATAATCATAATTTTTTTTCTCCATTAGACCATAGATTCCATGGGGGCAGAGCTGCTGCAAGCATTTAGGAAAATAATGTGCCATCATACTTTCCCAAAACACTAAACCCAAGAAAACCATGCAGTGACTTCTATTGAGCTTTGAAGGAAGTGGAATGTGACCAAAACTAATCCGTTTTCCTTTAGGCTTATGTAAGCAAAACAAAGATACTCAGATATACAAGGAACAAGCTCCCCAGATACTTTCATTAGACAGGTCTATCCTGGGGAGCCGGGAAGGACAAGACAAGGAGGAGGCCCTGCTGAACCTTTACTTTCTTCCAACCACAGGATGAGATAAGCCCAGAACACAGACGGCAGAGGGTGAGGGGAAGCCTCACTCTGCAGACACCGCCCCCATTGCCCCTCCTCGTGTTAATGATATTAAAATCCACAATCAAATTCAATAAGCAGTAATTAGAGGCAGACCAACTCATCCAACTAGCTCCTCTGTTGGTTTGGGGAGGGATTGGGGAGGTGATTAATACAATGGGTGAAGAGCAAAAAGCAGAAAGCGATGGGCCTCTTTTGTCAATCAGCAGGCTCACAGTAAACCTGCCCTTTGGGGGCTGCTTGGGGCCTGCAGACCTGTCGTCTCCCTGCTGATGTGGTTATTGTCGATGGAAAGAAAGCAGATGTTCCTGCCTCCCCTCTTCTTTCTGATCTCCTTCACTATTTAGAAGACAACCCCAGGAGTAGAAAACAGAGGTCATAATCCAGGTGTGGTAGTGGCATGGGTCAATTAGCCTCTGCAATTACCTTCCTCTTACTCTCGCTGCCACCATGGAGGGTGTGGCCCACCCAGAGGAGAGGGAATGCATAGAAGGGAGAGACAATAACACAGCACTTGGAAAATATGTTATAGAGGGTGGGGGAGGAGAGAATAAATTTAGAACCTTGTTGCACACCACACACCAAAAATAATCCCACATAGATTAAAGGGTTAACTCTAGGGTGCCTGGGTGGCTCAGTGGGTTAAGTGTCTGCCTTGGGCTCAGGTCATGGTCTCAGGGTCCTGGGATCAAGCCCCGCATCAGGCTCCCTGCTCAGTGGGGAGTCTGCTTCTCCCTCTCCCTCTGCCCCTCCCCTCTGCTCCTGCTCTCTCTCTCACTCACGCTCTCAAAATTAATAAAATCTTTAAAAAAATAAAGGGTTAACTATAATAGTAATGATGATGCAAAAAAAATATTGGAGAAAAATATTGGCTAATATTTATCTCATCTTTGGATAAGGAAAATCACCCTAAGCAAAAAAGCAACAGAAGAAATCCTAATGGGAAGCTCACTAGATACAGCCACATAAAGGTTTTAAACACAGCAGTAAAAACGGCCTTGAAAAAAATTAAATGCAAATTACAAAATGAAAAAAAATATTTGAAACATACCTAAAATAAAGAACTAATGTCATTAATTTATGAAATGGGTTTTACCAATTAATGAGAACAAACTACACAATAGGAAAAAAGGCAAATGATATGAATAGACACACAGATGACAGAAAGGAATGCAAATCACCAGTATACTTACAAAAAAAAAAAAATTACACTAAGTAACCAAAGAAATTAAAGCAACTAGGGGCATCTGGGGGTCTCAGTTGGTTAAGCATCTGCCTTAGGCTCAGGTCATGATCCCAAGGTCCCAGGATCGAGCCCCTGTCAGGCTCCCTGCTCAGCGGGGAGTCTCCTTCTCCCTCTGTCCCTNATATATATATATATATATATGGAAACAATAGGAACTTTTTTCCCCAAAGATTTTATTTATTTGACAGAGAGCACAAGCTGGGGGAGTGGCCTGCAGGGGAAAGGGAGGAGCAGACTCCCCACTGAGCAGGGAGCCGGATGTGGGACTCGATCCCACAATCCTGGGATCATGACCTGAGCCAAGGGCAAATGCTTAACCGACTGAGCCACCCAGGCACCCCAAGAACATTTTCTTTAAAGTGAGCGCTACACTGAGTGCTTACTGTATACAGAGAATCTTCTAAGCCTTTACATGGTCCATCTCCTTTAACTCTTACAATAGGCTTAATCAGGTTAGAAATTTGCCAGGTCACTTCCTAGCAGGGAGAGAGTCAGGATTGGAACCCACACTTGTGGATCCCAAAGTCTGCTCTCCGAAGCCTGATGCGGTGTGGTTAAACAAGCGAGTGCACCAACACAGGGGACTGCTGCACAGATGCCCAGCATCGTGTTTATAACCACAGTTCTTATTCTGGACTTCACTGATGAATCCCAGCACCTCCTGAAATGAGCTATGAACTTTTCTGGATATGTACATATTTTTTTCCTGGAAAAGCGAGTCCTTGACTTTTCTCAGGTTCCTGAAAGAGTCCCAAGACCTATTTAGAGGAATAATAAGGAAGAAATTCCTGTGATAAAATCTTAAGTGATAAAACAAGTTAAAAAGCTATCAACACACACACTCATATTCTAGTAAATATATAAATATATATAAATTTAGAGGGAATTTCTCCAACATATAGTATATCAGAGTGGTAGTATTAAAATGATCTTTAGGCGCACCTGGGTGACTTTGTCGGTTAAGTATCCAACTCTTGGTTTTGGTTCAGGTCATGATCTCAGGGTCCTGAGATCCAGCCCCCCACCCTCATTGGTCTCTGTGTTCAGCTGGGAGTCGGCCTGTGATTCTCTCTTTGCTCTCCCCCCTGCTCTTGCACGTGTGCACTTTTCTGTCTCTCTCTCTCAAATAAATCTTTTATTTCGTTTTTTTATCTTAAATATTTTATTTATTTGGGAGAGAGAGAAAGAAAGAGAGAGCACGAGCTGAGAGGGAGGGGCAGAGGGAGAGGGAGAAGCAGACTCCCCGCTGAGCAGGGAGCCGGGTTCAGGGCTCGATCCCAGGACCCTGGGATCATGATCTGAGCCTAAGACAGATGCTTAACCGACTGAGCCACCCAGGTGCCCCTCAAACAAATAAATCTTTTTTTTTTTTT
>NC_048228.1:71892671-71903569 GCF_002007445.2 Ailuropoda melanoleuca
AAAAAAAAATGTTAAGTCTGGAATATATGTAATTATATAGAAAATATTAAACCCCAATCCTCATGCATCTTCTGGCAGGAGTAGCTAGGGCTTACTTAACTTTGGTAATTTATACAGTGTTGTACTAACTAGGCACTTATATTTTTTTGCCTGTGCATAAATTGGCAAGACATTGGGTTACCTGTGTCCTTGAATTTGTCTGTAAAGTCTTTTTTTACAAATGCCACAATTGACTCATGTGTTTTACTTGGTCTCATTGATTTTCTCTTATGAGAAATAAAATAAATAAAATAGTTACCATGGGGCACCTGGGTGGCTCAGTCAATTAAGCGTCTGCCTTCGGCTCAGGGCATGATCCCGGTGTTATGGGATCGAGCCCCGCATCAGGCTCCTCTGCTGGGATCCTGCTTCTTCCTCTCCCACTCCCCCTGCTTGTGTTCCCTCTCTCTCTGGCTGTCTCTCTTTCTGTCAAATAAATAAATAAAATCTTAAAAAAAAAATAGCTACATGTTTGTATTCAAAGATGTTTACAGAGTTGCTTAAGAAGCCCGGATCCTCACAGAGAGGCCCTGTCTTTAACTTGGTGTTCCTTCTTATCTTTCTGTAAACTTCATATGGATCTCCCTAAGTACACAAAGTCCTTTTAAATTGGTTTGTCCCAGAAATCCTTCGGACAAAATGTGACTTTTTGTGTAAGTTATCTAGAATGGAGAATGGCTTTCATCATTCCATTCTGCTGGTGTAGAACTGACCGGTGCTGACTTTGTTGTACAGCCAGGAATAGATAAGGTACTAAGCATTCCTGATCCAGATGGACTTGCAGTAAGGACGATAAGCCAAATTTAATAACAGATGCACTGTTTTCTTTGAGAAAGTTTAATTTTTGCCAATCTTGGAGAAGCAACTCTATTGCTAAACTGAAGGAGATTCATCAAAATATCCTACAATGAATGAAGTAAACTTACAGTGTTTAAAATGGAATAAAATCTTTGGCAGAATTATACACAGGAAGAGAATAGGTTATGGGATCAGAAAGACCTGGTTTTAATTTCAACTCTACAGCTTACCATCATATAACCTCAAATACTCTCTCATCCTCACTGAATCTGTCTCATCATCTATAAAACGGGAATAAAAAAGCTTTCTCATAGGATTGTAGGAAGGTTAAGTGAAGAGTTGTATATAAGGTACCTAGCAAACATCCAGCCTAGAAGGTACTCAAGGATCTTTTATCGATTTTCTTATCTTTAATTGTTGTATTTAATATAAAATAATAAGTGGAAATGAAATTTAAAATATATTTTATATTAAAAGACAACTTGAATAAAAACTAGTAATTTATTTAGGCTTTTATTGTAAACTTATCTCACCCTATCTTCTCCGAATTATATATATTGTTTTTGCCGAAGGTATCAACGCTCTTTATACATCAGTTGAACGTCAGCAGTAGGCTGATTTCTGCTATGTTTTCTCTGCTATGCTGAGGTCTCATGCTAAAAGCAATTGAACATGCTTAAGGATCATGAAAAGTATCCCTTTTAGAGGAAAGGGAGGGCAGCCCCTCCTCTTTTACTTTCAACTGCTGCACTATAGTCCAGAGGGGAGTCCAAGAGAGGAATCAGTCTGGTGGAAGGAATAGGAAGGGATGACTCCCTAGGCCATTGTAAGTTCTAGGAAACAGATAATTAAAAACAATAGTTGCAATAATAGCCATCAACCTTAGTGCTTTCGGTGTCAGGTATACTGGCTTGTTCACATCTACATCTATCTTGTTTAATAAGAAACCTTTTAGTGGGAAGACTTTTTTCTATGTAATCTCCCCATTCATGCAGTGAATAACTATTGAGTGTCTACTATTTGGTATCCCATTGATGTTATTTCTAGTGATGTGGATGAATACTGGGGATAAGTAAATAAATAAACAGACAGACAAGATTGTATGAGGTAGTCCTGACACTATAATGAAAATAAAACAGGATAATGTTATTAAGGGACATAGGAGCACTTTGGATGGTATAATTATGGGAATGGGAACTTTTGTTGTCTCCTGAAAAGGAAATATCTTTTTTTCTTTTGAGCAGCTCACATTGCCATGAACATAAAATAGCACACCAAATATAAGTTACCTTACTATCTTGCATTTTTCAGATGATTTCTCAGTATTCAGTAGTTTCTTTGGCTACTGAATGGGGGTGGGGGTGAATTAGCTGTTTGGTCATCTCATTGCTTCAAATATAGTTTATCAAAGTGTATAAACTCCAAAGCTGTGAGCCTTACAGAAAATCATGTAATATAAAATAAATGATAGCATGTGGTCAGTGTACATGGGTGTGTTATCTATGGATATAAATTCAGCCCTTGTGACATATCATTACATACTTTTTAGTCTTTTCCTTTCATGGGACATTAAGAATTACCTTCTTAAGGTCTGTTTTTAACATAATAACCCCTTTTGTGTTAGCCTAGGGTCTCCAAATAGAAGTTATTCAGAACACATAGGTTGAAGATCTGGATTTTTCACAGAATGGCTCTGCATAGCTGGGCAGATGTCTTAGACGTCCTAAAATTGAGTTTCCTCATGTATAATATAGATGCAGTACCACTTTACCAGGTTGTGAAAATGAGATAATTGTGAATGAGAGCCTCTGAATACCTGTTTTCGTATCTGGCACAGGCTGGTTTTCAATAAATGTTTTCCTGAGATTGATTTTCCAGAGATGATGTCATATTTTTGATGGAGTAGAACTCTTAATCTCAGCTCTTTTAAGTAAGCATCTAGGCTTCTAGCACAGTACATACAGTTGGTCATTTTGAAGTTTTCTGTCTGTAAGGTCTCCCTGCCTATGCTGCTCTCCTACACTGAAATGTGTTTTAACCTCCCTCACGCAATGACTTGACTGTCATATTGATGAAACTTGCCCGGAATGCCCCACCCCAGCCTCACGTGAGGCTGAATTCATGTGTCTATGTGTCTACTTTGGTTCTGTCTGAATATTTTAATTTGGATTTTCTTCTTCTCCAATTCCTTTCTTTCCCATTTTGTATCTTGAGTTTGATGAGGTCCAAAAAAGTGTTGTGCCCTTAAATTTTTGGCCGAGTCTATCCTAGGGTCTATCATGCAGAGAAATTCCACATGTCATTGGTTGCCTTTGAAAGTGGAAAGTGTTTTGATCCTGCCCCACTGAGCTCAGCACACTTTGGGTTAGATAATAAAAACAATGGCAAATTGTGTCTTTTCATGAAGTCTGAGACTGAGCTAATGGCTACAATCCGGTCATTTGGGGGAAAGACTTCCTACAGAGTTTGGGCAGTTTTCAGAGAGGTTTAAAAAAAGAGAAGTGAGATTAGGAAGTACACTTAGGAGACGAGGGAAGGCAGTGAGAAGATGAGAAGTAAAGTCTTTGAGGTGACCTATGTAAAGGAAGCAGAACAGGTTGGGAATCCTTCTGTGGTAGGCTGTATTTTTTCTGCATGGCAGATCAAAGGGTTAGTTTGGCCATTTTATCAGAGATGCAGCCTTATTTTTTAACACTATTTTTATTAAAATGAAATTAACTTTAGGTTTGGAGAGGTTTTTGTCCTTATTTGTTTGACTGGGAATTATATATTTATCAGAAGAGATGCTGCTTTTCTTATTGAGCTCCTTTCCTTTCTTGCTTTTCTCCCCCCTCTCAACATAATTAGAATTAATACTTTCACTTCATTTCCAAAACCTGAAGATTCTGCTTTTAAATAGTAGCTTACTTAAATAATAACCAAATTTTAATCATCTCCTTTTTTAAAAAAAGACTGTATTTATTTATTTGAAAGTGAGAGTAAGAGAGAGAGAGAGCATAAGCAAGGGGATGGGTAGAGGGAAAAGCAGACTCCCTGCTGAGCGGGGAGCCCAATGTGGATTTTGATCCTGGGACTCCAGGATCATGACCTGAGCCAAAGGTAGATTCTTAACTGACTGAACCACCCAGGTGCCCCTAATTATCTCCTTCTTAAAGCAAAAGTAATGAATCTTTATACAAACTAAAAAGAGAATACAGAATTAAAGCAAGAAAAATAGGATAGTCTCCTAAAATCCTGTTACCTGCACTCGTATTAATATTTTGATTTAATATGACACCAACCATCAAATTCAGGGACTGAAGAAGAAAGAGAGGCTGTGGAGGTGATAGTGTCTGGGAGAAGAGCCATCTATGAAACAAAATGAAATTGGAGGCTCTGACTGACCCTGGACTGTTGGCACGGACAAGATTGGAAACCTTTGCATATTTTGTATTTTTTAAAGCGGGATCCTGGTATACAAATTGTTTTGTGACTTGCTGTTTTTATTTATTATAAGCACCATTCTATATGATTGAATAGTCTTCTAAAACTTCTCTCATATAGCTAAATGTTCTGTTGTTTGAGTTTCAAAGTATTTTAAACCAATTTCCACTGATGAATGTTAAGGTGATTCGTATCTTTTAAAAATTATGAACTGTGTAGAGATGAAGATCCCTGTAAAAAATCCATATTCGCAATCATGATTATTTCCTTAGGATACATTTTTAGAAATTTTACAGTGCCAAAGGATATGCATTTAACACATATAACATATAATATAACATTGCTCTACCTAGCTACGATCCAAAATAGTGCTTGCCAACTTATGTGCCCATCAGCTAGGCGTGAGAGTGTATTTTCCTCTGTATTTGCCCAGGACACAGATACTATGCCTTTGTGACTATTGGTACCTTGATTTCATTATCATATGCACAAACACACACAGGCTTATTTGGACATTTGTGTGTGTCTGATTGTATATCTAATTATTCCTACAGAATATATTTATCTTATGAATGTGTCAGCCTGCTACATTGAGTGAGCTTGTAGACATATAATTCTGATGTGTCTGCTCCTAAATATAATTATCTTGACTTCCCAGGTGCCTGTACGAACATCACCCACAGCCAGTGTCAGATGCTGCCCTACCAAACCACACTCACACCTCTCTTCCCGATTGTCCAAAACATGCAAGTGGAGAAGTTCCTCAAGTTCTTCATGTACCTCCATCGCCTCAGCTGCTATCAACATATCATGCTTTTTGGCTGTAGCCTCGCCTTCCCTGAGTGCGTCCGTGATGGTGACGACAGGTATTTTGGAATCAAAATCATGCTGTGATAAGAGTCAGTTGTAGCAGAGGTGTCTGAGAGGAGTGAAATCATCCCGACCTACCACCGTTTATTTTTGTTAAAGGAGAAAATATCCCATATCAGTCAGAGCCAGTTGTAATTCCACAACTAGAATTTTTTGTGAAAACCTGGAATACTTTTGTTTTTGGGAAGAATTATTCTGGATGTGAGATTGAGGCAATCAGCCGGGATACTGAGTAGCTGTTTCAGTGAGGGTCTGGCAGAAGACAGCACACTCAAAGGGGTGGCTGAAAAGAGCTTATTCAAGAGAAGATTTATAGACGTATGGGCAGGTTAAGAGGTCAAATAAGTGATGGAAGGCACCAGGGTCTCATGATAGGGGACACAATTCCACCACCCAAGACATGGAGGGGGAAAAGGGCAGGCAGCAGCTGGAAAGAGTTGCAACTCTGGGCAAGGGGTCTTCCAGCCAGCCAAGTGCTGCAACCCTAGGCAGAGGAGCCCAGCCCCCGCCAGCCAGCCTGTCAGCCCTGCAGGAGAGAGAAGAAATAAATACTCTGACCTCACTCTCCTCCTGCCCTCCCATCTGCCGGGGCCTCCCACCATCTAAACTCACCCACAGCCATTGGGCAAGGGTGTGTTATTGATGTGAGCATAATAGATGAGATCCAAAATCTCATCCAAATATTATTGGGTCCAAAGTCCCAAATCTCATCCTCCGAAACAGGTATAGGTGAGATGCTGGGTGTTCTTGTGGTCAACACTGGAACCCAGAGCAGGGTGAGGAGGGTGAAGGGTAGATGCAGAGGGACAAAGAGAGAATGTCTAGTACAATATCAAATAAGATTAGAGAGCATTTTCTTATTTTGGGTGGGGGAAAGAACATGTGCGTGAGTGTGCTGTGGATGTGTCTTGTAAGCTCTTTTTTTTTTTTGAGATAAAATTGACATATAACACTATATTGGTTTCAGGTGTACCACATAATGATTCAATATTCAGATATATTGCCAAAGGATCACCACAATAAGTCTAGTTAACATTCGTCACCACACAGTTATACATTTTCTTTTTCTTATAATGAGAACTTTTCAAATCAAGTCTCTTAGAAACTTTTGAATGTACAATACAATATAGTCACCATGTTGTATATTACATCTCTGTGAATTATTTAGTTTGTAACTGGAAGTTTGTACTTTTTGACCATCATCACCTTCTTGAAATAACATTATTTCAATATTATATTATTATATTGAAATAATAACTTTCAATAAGAGTAAATCAATGAAAAGTATGTTAAGGAATTTTTAAGTTTACTAAGTATACATTTTTAAAGTTTTCCTGAAGCATACGTTAAATACATAATCATGGAAAACATCAATTATCTTCTGAATTAAAATGTTAGGGAGTTTTCAGAATAATAATGTTAGAATAAAATTCATTTTCAAGTGCAAGTAGATTCCAAGTTATTTGTACTAACTTAATTTGTGTATAAAATATGTTTTGAACAGGACAAAGGCATTTATTGTTTTGACTGGGGAAAGCCTGCATTGCCACAGAATAAAATCTGGGGAGAAGAGAAACTGTAGATTGTTTATTGTAGAAGTAAGTAAAGAACTACGAGCAGATACCGCTTTCAGGAAAACATTCGCTGGAAAGAATCCTATGCAGAGCATGCTTTCGTGGCAGTATAACATGGTAGTTGGACTGCTTTATAAATTACTACAAGCTGGGTGGCTTAAACAGACATTTGTTCTCTCACAGTTCTAGTAATTAGAGGTCTAAAATCGGACAGGGCCATGCTCCTTCTGGGGGCATTGAGGGTGAAGAAGTCATTTTCTCCCTTTGCCAGCTTCTGGTAGTTTCAGGCTTTCCTTGACCTGTGGCCACATCACCCCATGCTCTCCCTCCACTCACATAGCCTTCTCTGTGTGTCTCTCTTCTCTTGTGAGGACACTTGTCGTTCATCTACGTAGCCCAAGATGATCTCATCATCTCAAGGTTCTTAACTTAATTATGCCCCAAAGACCTCTTTTCCAAATAAGGTAGCATTCACAGATTCCACAAGTTAGGACATGGACACATCATTTTGGGGCTCTCCATTCAACACACAGCAGTGACTGAGACAGCAGGCTATGGAACCACGTGTCTCAGCCTTCTCACCTGTAAAATGGAGGTAATAGTCGAACCTCCTTTGCAAAGTTCACGTAAGGATCAAATGACAGAGGGAGCTGGGAACGGTGCCTGGCTATTATGAAGAACTCAAGAAATGTTAGCAACGACTATGAAATCATGGGTTGAGAAGGAGAGGTAATACTAATGAAATTAAGAGCATAAAGAGTATTTCTAACATATGCTAAGTAGTGAAGGATTGCAAAAAAAGATGTGGAATACCATATGGATTGAGAGAAAATTAGGTCGAATACTCAAGGCTGTGGAGTTGGGTTCTTGTTCCGCTTCTTAATTTCAAACATTTTCACTTACCTCTCTTTTCTTGAATATCTCTATGGAGTCATATGTGCGCATAGATAAAACAATGAAAGAAAGCTTCCTTGGAGACTCTGAATTCATTTTGGTCCTCCTTCTTATTATAGTTCAACCTCCAATCTCACTCAAATCTGTTGTAAAATTCTAGTTAAGCTACTCTGTCTTCAGGGCAATTTGAGGTAAAATTTGTTTTTCTCCTGATAAATGCTCTCATATAAGTGTTTTCTGTTACAATGGATAATAATTTATAGTCACTTTCCAGGTATACTTTGGGGACTTATCCTATTTTTATTATTACATTTATTATTATGTTTAATGTTATAATTACACTTCCAGACCAGTGCTTCCTGCTATCATTTAGTGTGTGCACGGAAACCGCAAGCTAAATTTAATAAGCAGAAGAAGTTCCTAAAGGTAAAATGTATTGTAGAAAATAGTTCAAATACAGTTTTCTTATATTTCACTATTTTGGATCATCCATTGTACTAATTTTCTCTAACTATTCAAATAATGGAGAATTGCTTATATTCCATCCTAGGCAAAATAGCTACTTAGTAAAATTTAAAATTTAGTTTAAAAAGATCTAGTGGAATATATAAAGAGTATGGTTTTTAACCTGCCCCTTTGAGACCACAGATTTTATAACATTAACTACATTTTATAACAATAAACTTTAAGTTGCTGCTTAGACTAGTGTTGCTATTAATAGATATGTGTATCATCCACTATAACACAGGCTAACTGAAGTGGTATATAATTTATATGGATTCAATGAAATTTATCTCAAACTGTAGAGATCTAGCTGGTAAACCATTTGGATAGCCTTAAAAATATATGGGTTAGAAGGAGTAGCTTAAAAATATCAGCAAGTAGCTAGAGAAAAATCCACAATTCATGGGCCAGGAGAATAACAGTTGTTTCTGAATGGCTTTTTGACACACCAGATACAATTAATGTCTCTGTTTGGAGGAGAAAACAGGTATTGCAAACACATGCTTTTGATGTATAATTATCACTCATACCCAACTTGTTTAAATAATAGGCTTATAACATTATCAAAGCTGAAGGGGGGTCAGTATGGCTTGGAAGGCCCAGTTTTGCTTCTAGAAGACACCCAGGAGACCTGCTGATGTAGGGTGACATCTTCTAATACTTTGCAGAGAAACTCTGTGCTCATGAGATGAGTCCCTAACATTAAAAACTTAACATGTTTGCTATTGATTCCCCCCCCCCCCCGGAATATTGATTTGTCACTAGGTCCTTCACAGAAATTCTTTTTTTTTTTTTAAGATTTTATTTATTTATTTGACAGAGATAGAGACAGCCAGCGAGAGAGGGAGCACAAGCAGGGGGAGTGGGAGAGGAAGAAGCAGGCTCATAGCGGAGGAGCCTGATGTGGGGCTTGATCCCATAACGCTGGGATCACGCCCTGAGCCAAAGGCAGATGCTTAACCACTGTACCACCCAGGCACCCCATCTTCACAGAAATTCTTAATATCTGTGGGAAGGAAACAAAAATTATTTAGCCAGATTAGTTGAGATTAGAGATTGTATTTCAAACCTAGGAACTACAGGACAGTTTTCTGTAATATACTTAATCCCCGTAGGATTGTGATAGGAATCAAATAAATTTCTTCAAATGAACCTCTTAAAAACTGCTCTGCTTTTTCTCAAATAAGTATGTTCACTGGAAATTAGAACATTTAATCTGGCAACTACAGAGAAAGCACTTGAGGGGCTTCTGGTTGACTCAGTCAGTTAAACGTCTGCCTTTGGCTCAGGTCACGGTCCTGGCGTCTTGGGATCGAGCCCCGTGTCAGGCTCCCTCCTCAGTGGGGAGTCTGCTTGTTCCTCTCCCTTTGCCCCTCATGCTCTCTCTCTCTCTCAAATAAATAAATTAATAAAATCTAAAAAAAAAAAAAAAAAAGAACGAAAGCCCTTGAAAGTGTGAGGGAGGATGAAACCTAATTCAAACTATGTCTGCCAATTGCCAGTATTAAGACCTTAGGCATTTTAGTCAGCCTTCTGATCCTCAGGTTCACTCATCTCTGTAATGAGAATGATAAGACCCCCTTCATTGGCTGCGTTTGTGTGTATTAAACAGAATGATTGATATAAAGTGCCCATACATGGTCTACACTGTATGGCACAGAGTAACTTCTCCATGAATAGTAACTTACTATTATTGATATAGTAGTCAACGATGACATATGATTTTCTGGGAGGGTATAAACTTCATCACTTCTTTCAGAGATGCAAGATTTGCATTTTTTCCCCCATTCTTCCCATCTTCTAAACCTGATTAGTAATGTTGAGTATCATTTCATGTGTCTGTTGGCCATCCGTATGCCTTCTTTGGAAAAATATCTATTCAGGTCCTCTGCCCGTTTTTTTAATTGGAATTTTTTGGTGTTGAATTATATAAGCTATTTATATATTTTAGATATTAACCCCTTATCAGATATATCATTTGTAAATATCTTCTCCCATTCAGGAAGTTGACTTTTTGTTTTGTTGCTGGTTTCTTTCGCTGTGCAAAAGATTTTTATTTTGGTGTAGTCCCAAATAGTTTAGTTTTGCTTTTGTTTCCCTTGTTAGAGGATTCATATCAAGGAAAATGTTTCTATGGCCAATATCGAAGAAATTCCTGCCTATATTTTCTCCTAGGAATTTTATGGTTTCACGTTTCACATTTAGGTCTTTAATCCAGTTTGAGTTTATTTATTTTTTAAAGGTTTATTTATTTATTTTAGTGAGAGAGAGAGTGAGAGAGTGACTGAGCAAGCATGAGCGGGGAAGGGTAGAGGGAGAGAATCTTAAGCAGACTCCTCACTGAGTGCAGAGCCTGATGAGGGCCTCGATCTCACGACCCTGAGATCATGACCTGAGCCAAAACCAAGAGCTGGATGCTTAACTGACTGAGGCACTCAGGCATCCCAGAGTTTATTTTTGTATATGATAAAAGAAAGTGGTCCAATTTCATTCTTTTGCATGCAGCTGTACAGTTTTCTCAACACCATTTGTTGAAGAGACTGTCTTTCCCTCATTGTGCATTCTTGCCTCCTTTGTCATAGATTAACTGACTGTAAAATTGTGGGTTTATTTCTGACTCTCTGTTCAGTTTCATGGATCTATGTGTCAGTTTTTTGTGCTGGTACCATACTGTTTTGATTACTATAGCTTTGTAGTATATCTTGAAGTCTGGGATTGTGATACCTCCAGCTTTGTTCTTATTTCTCAAAATCGTTTTGACTATTTGAGGTCTTTTGTGGTTCCATATAAATTTTA
>NC_048228.1:71903669-71973521 GCF_002007445.2 Ailuropoda melanoleuca
AGAGGAGCCTGATGTGGGGCTCGATCCCATAACGCCGGGATCATGCCCTGAGCCAAAGGCAGACGCTTAGCCGCTGTGCCACCCAGGTGCCCCTCAGCTCTTTCTGACAATGCCTTGTCACATCACTGACGGTGTCTCAAGCACACGCATTTTGACAAGCTCAGTGGAGTCATTTGTTTATTTTTCTCCTCAATAATTCATCGGTATTATGTGGACGTGACTAGAATGTAGATTTAATATTTCTGATTCAATTCATTTGAAGATCCATATGTAAGGCATCATTTCAAGATGTACAAAAAATCAAAACAGCTGCAAAAATAATTTAACAATGGCAAGTTTCTTTTGCGATTTGTTAATCCTCTATCCCATGGGCCCTGGTAGTATGCCGAGTATTAATGAGAATCAGGATCGTGTTGGTTACAAGTTGCATGGAATTTTATATTCCCTTTCAGGGGTGATTGTGTGGTTTTTACGTTATTCACACTCATCTTAAGTCAAGCTGTGTTTATCTGTTGGTATTTCCTTGTTTTTCTATTTTAAGGGTGATCCCTACTATTGGCATATAAACAAGACACTTAATGTGTAGAGTCTTCATCCATAACAATTTTACTGACATTTTCCTCTTACATGAGAATTATTTTAAGATTGAACAGCACGTGTAAAATTTGCTGACCTAAGGGGGAGGAAATCACATGAGCAGGGCCAGCATGAGCTCTTGTATAATCCATATAAGTTGAGATTCTTGTAGTGATGGTTCTGCTCCCAACTTTGGTGACAGCTTTATTTCAAGTGGGCCACTGAATTAGCCCCTGCGTGTGATTCCTTTATTTTGTCAACGGATATTTGCTGACTGTATATACTAGATATAAAGCCACACACAAAAAAATAGATCCTTGACCTCATATGGAACTTTTATTATATTGAAGAGAAATAAGCAAATAGATAACAAATAAAAAATTAAAATAAATAAATAAATAGTAGTACATACTAGGTATAAAGCCACAAACAGAATGAGATCCTTGACCTCATGGAACTTTTTATTATATTGAAGGGAAATAAATAAATAAATAGGTAACGAATAAAAAATCAAAATAAATAAATAGTACTATATCAGACAGTGATAAGTGCAATGGAGAAAATTGCAGCAAGGAATCGGAGGGCATTGGGAGAGTGGGAATGTGGTGGCAAGAGGTGCAGTTTTAAGCAGAGTGTTGTTCAGGGAAACTTCCCGATGGAGATCTGTGAGGATATGAGAATTCAGGAGATGAAGGAGACCTGAACACCTGTTGGTGTTTCCAATTTATTTAAGCATTTATTGGCACCTACAATGTGCCAGGTGCCTAGGTTGATGCTAAGGATATGGAGATGAATAAAATACAGTTCTGCCTTCAAGGAACTCAGCATAATAGGGGACCAGACATGAGAATGATTAAACTGTTGTACAGTGTGATCAGTTTAAAAAGTGTGGGGGTAACAGAGAGACAGAGGAAGAACTGTTTTCATTGACATTATTAGGGAAGCCTACTCCCAGGGAGGAAGTAACAGCTGAATTGGTTTTATTTATTTATTTATTTATTTATTTATTTATTTATTTATTATGTTGTGCTAGTCACCATACAGTACATCATTAGTTTCTGATGTAGTGTTCTATGATTCATTGTATGCATGTAACACCCAGTGCTCCTGCAATATGTGCCCTGGATGAATTGGTTTTAGAGGATGGAAAGAAGTTTGCCATGTAGACAAGGTGGAATAGGAAGGCATTTCAGGTAGAGTAACATTCTAGATCTGTCGTATATTGGGGGAACTACAACTAGTTTAATTTTACTAGGATACAAAATGGGGAGAGAACAAACATGTTTCAGGGAATTTTAGAAGTAAAAGTAGCAGCACTTAGTGATTAATTGCATATGAATGGTGAGGTTGAGGGTGAGGCAAAGGTTTTTGGGCTTGGGACTTGGGTAGATAGTGTTACCACCAAGAAGATCATGTCTATCAAAGGAGTTGGGGGGGAGTTTGGGTTAATATTGACATAATGTCTTTATCTGGTTCAAGAAGTGCATGACAGTATTATTCCTTTCAGAGGAGTTAAGAACATTTTCTCTTCTGTAAGAGATGACATGATTTATACTTTCATCGAGTGGTTTGCTAGTAAACTGGCTCCCTGATAAAACCAAACTACTGATTTCTGCATGGGTTGCCGGAATTCCCCTATGAGAGGCTATGGCTCCTACCAGCCTTCTCCACATGGCTTTCTCTAAGTTCCCGTAACTGCTCTTTCTTTCCCTTGTCCCTTAAGACTGGGTGCTAACAGAACTTGTCCCAGCATACCCCTTGTTGGTTTCTCTAAACCCTGCCAGCACCTTTGTTAAGTGGCCCTTTCATTCAATGCTCCGCAGTGATGCTACTTCAGCAGGTCATTTCTTTGCTGCTGGGACCATGGCTATTACAAATGAAAAATAAGACACACATAGTCCTTGCTTTTAAAGAATTTCAGACCAGTATGACCAAAAAATACCTCGACATTTCCCATTATTTTTCTTCTGATGTGAGACAATGACATTTAACATTCTCTTATACACTTTTCCATCTCCATGTCTAGTGAAGCTGGAAACTAAGGAAACCTCTTTCCTACCTTTGTCATACCCCATCTAAACCATAGCTCTTATGGTCTCTTGAGGCCAACAGAGTGTGCTGGCATAGGAAGTTGATACTGTCGGTCCATCAAAAAGAAAACAAGCCATCTGTTATGTTTGTGTTTTCCAGCAGTGGTGATGAGGTCATGCTCCTGTGTCATTTGTGGATTTATTCCTGTGTTACCTGTGGCTCATGTTTATGAAAAGAGGCCAGCTAGATGACACATATTGGAGCACTGGGCTGGAGTCATGGTATCTGCCTGTGAGATCTTTTTTTTTTTAGGTTTTAGTTTCCTCACAATGTAAAAGGAGGAAATAGGAGCCAATTATCTAGCAAGACTCTTCCAGCATTAACATTCTTTTCATGATGAAGACCTGCAGCTCCTGGAGCTGCCTGTGACTGTGACTTTGTGAGCATTGTCCACTGAAAAATTTAGGAATATGTTTTTAAAAAATGATTGTATGAGTCTTGTTGACTCAGTAGCATGTTTCTGACCAAGTGATATATCAAAGAAAAGTGTATTAGTTACCTACTGCTGCATAACAGATTACAAATTTAGCAGCTTATAACAGTGCACATCTAGCTCTTTTTGTGCTTAGAAGAGCCATGGCTCATGGTCCCAAAAAGCATCTGAAGCGTGTAGCAGTTCCAAAGCATTGGATGCTGGATAAACTGGGTATGTTGGCCCCTTGTCCATCTATTGGTCCCTATAAGTTGAAAGAATGTCTCCCTCTCATCATTTTCCTAAGAAACAGACTTAAGTATGCCCTAAGAGGCGATGAAGTAAAGAAAATCTGTATATAGCTTTTTATTAAGATTGGTGGCAAGGTGCAAACTGATATAACCTGCGCTGCTGGTTTTATGGATGTCATCAGCATTGACAAGACTGGGAATTTCCATCTGATCTGTGACACCAAGGGTTGCTTTGCTATTCATTGGATTACACCTGAGGAGGCCAAGTATAATTTGTGTAAAGTGAGAAAGATCTTTGGGGGTGGAGGGGGAATTCCTCATCTAGTGACCCATGATGCTTGCATCACCCACTATCCTGATCCCCTCATCAAGGTGAATGACACCATTCAGACTGATTTGGAGACTGGAAAGATTACTGGTTTCATCAAGTTTGACACTGTTAATCTGTGTTTGGTGACCAGAGGTGCTAACCTGGGAAAAATTGGTGTGATCAGCCACAGAGAGAGACACCCTGGTTCTTTTGATATAGCTCATGTGAGAGATGCCAATAGCAACAGCTAATTGATTCCTCTTTCCCATGGAAAGAGTATCTGCCTCACCATTGCTGAAGAGAGAGACAAGAGACTAGTGACCAAACAGAGCAGTGGGTAAAGGGGTCTCTAGATGACATGATTGGAAGTCTTTATACTTAATAAAGATAATACAACATGATTAAAATGAATGAATGAATGAATAAAATAAATAAATAAAACACATCTTTTTTTTTTTTTAAAGATTTTATTTATTCATTCGACAGAGAGGGAGGGACAGCCAGCGAGAGAGGGAACACAAGCAGGGGGAGTGGGAGAGGAAGAAGCAGGCTCCCAGTGGAGGAGCCTGATGTGGGGCTCGATCCCAGAACGCCAGGATCATGCCCTGAGCTGAAGGCAGATGCTTAACGACTGAGCCACCCAGGCACCCCATAAAACACATCTATTATCTCATAGTTTCTGTGGATCTTCACTCTGGGAATGACTTATGTGGGTCCTCTGCTTTAGGGTCTGTCATATGGGTACAATCAAGGTATTAGCCAGGGCTGAGATCTTATCTGAATTACGTTGGAAGAATTTTAGTTCCTCAAGAGTTGTTGGACTGAGAGTCTGTTTCTAGCTGGCTGTTGGCCAGAGGTCACTCTTAAGCCCTTGCTATGTGGGCCTCAATATGCCAACTTTCTTCATCAAATCCAATAGGGAGTCTGTTGGCAATAGAGAAGTCATAGTCTTATGTACCCTAATGATGGATGTGACATCCCATTACCTTGTATTGGTTGTAAGCAAGTCTCTAGGCTGACTGACATTCAAGGGGAGGGAGGGGCTTACACAGGGCATGACTCTCAGGAGGTAGGGATCACTGGGACCATCTTAGAGTCTGCTTGCCACAGAGACTCTTTTTTTCTTTTTTAATGGTAAAATAGTTTTAAAATCTAAGCTCTTCTAATATATTTAAAGTTTAGTTTATGTGCCAAAAGTAAAAAGTGATAACTAAATGATGTGAGATTCTTAATGGAGATCTCATGTCATCTAGAGACCCTTTACCCACTGCTCTGAATAGAGTTCTTAGTTAAAGGTACTGTACCAATATTAATTTCTGGTTCTGATAATTATACTGTATGTAAGAAGTTTGCCTTGGGGAGCCTGGATGAAGAATATTTGGAAACTTTCTGTAATGTTTTTATAAATTGTCTGTAAGTCAAAAAGTAGGTCAAAGTAAAAAAATTAGAAAAAGTGGTTTGTAAAATTTAAAAATCTATAGCTATATAAACCTACTTTGTGGCCATAGCTTGTTCAGTAATTTTAACATTATGTCTTTATCAGAATTTTTTTTTGCAGATGACATTTATAAATTTGGAAAGAAATGGGAAGATGTTGGTCAAAGGGCACAGTAAAGAAAAAACCTGTAATTTTTTTGTAAACAAAGCAAACAATTTCAGTACATAAATTCACTAAAAATTATATAGCTATATACAATGGAATATTATTCAGCCATCAAAAAGAATGAAATCTTGCCATTTGCAATGATGTGGATGGAACTAGAGGGTATTATGCTAAGCAAAATAAGTCAGTCAGAGAAAGACAAATACTGTATGATTTCTTTCACTCATATATGGAATTTAGGAACAAAACAGATGAACATAGGGGAAGGGAAGGAAAAATAAAATAAGATTAAAAACAGAGAGGGAGGCAAACCGTAAGAGAATCTTCACTCTAGGAAGCAAACTGTGGGTTGTTGGGTGGGGGGGAATGGGGTAACTGGGTGATGGGCATTAAGGAGGGCACTTCATATAATGAACACTGGGTGTTGTATGCAACTGATGAATCACTAAATTCTACCCCTGAAACTAATAATACACTATATGTTAACTAGATTGAATTTAAATTAAAAAATTTTGAAAATTATATAGGTAAAATCTACCACTTTTTTTGGTTAATTATTTTAGAATGTCCTGCCTAGTGAAAATACCATAAAAGCTTCACTATCATTATATAGTAGAATTGTTTATGTATCCATTTATATGTATTGGTTTCAACAAATAATTACAGAGGTGATGTAATAGTTCTCTGCTTGAACTTTAGTTGAAATGTGTTAGGGACTTCTAACACCAAAGGCACTTCACACATCAATTTAAAATAATCACCAGTTCTAAAATAGTATTCTGATAGCCAAATCCAACTCTTTCCCTGTACAGAGCACTGTTTTCAGATGTCAGTCAACTTCCTGCTTGGATATAGACACTCGTGTTCCAAAATAGTGTGGTCTATCTCACCACACTGTTCCATGTGATGAAAAGCCAAATATTCCAACCCCTCATAGGCAATTACATTTCATGCGAAGCAAGAACAAATGGCTCCTCGTTTTGCTCACTGTTTGAAAGGGCTGCTTGTTATAAATACTCTGTCACTATTTCACATGTCCTGGTCCAGCAATTTGAAGCTTATGGGTCTCAGTTGGTTACACCTCTTAAGAGAGCTATTTGGAAACACTCTAGACATTTTTCTTAGGTCCTATTTTTAGAATGAAAGGCCTAATGGTATTTTAATGTCTCTAGATATTCCCAGAACAAATCTCAAGAAAAAATGTCTGTTACCTTTTGAAATTTAGCAAAGCTGGTAGGATTATCACTGCTCCTCTGAGAAGTATTGTGTTAAAGAATGAATTTTGATTTACAGAATGTTAGTGGTAAAAGGACCACAAAAAATCAGCTTTCAAACCCCTCACTCTTCAAATGAGGAAATTGTGAGTCTTGGTGTGATTGAACTGTTGGCTTAAGATCAGACAGTGAGTGAGGAGTATGGAAGTTTTAGAATGGTAGACTTAAGTTTTCCTGTAGGAGATGACCATGGTAAGAGTCAATAACAGCTAGTTTCTGAGATAAGACTCAGCTTTAGAACATGAAAATAGTCTGCTGGGCCCTTGTGTGAAGCTTTATTGCTCTTATAGATTCTGATAAAAGATGTGGAGTCATTAAAAAATACATGGGTTCAGAAGTGAGGAAGGGTCCAGAAATCTCTTGGGAGAATTGGGCCCTGCATGTTAGACAGCTTCTCAGGGATCATCCTGCCCCCACTCCCCACCAACAATGTTGGATGAATGTTTCCTCTGTAAATGGCACCTGGTATTCCATCAATTAGAGATTCCTTTGCTCCAGCAAACAATCTTCTAATGATGCAAAAACCTTTGGGAGGGTTAAATGTCCATCTGTTATTATGAATTACTCTGTGTTATTTTCATCCTTCTTCTTTGGCAGGCTAATTGGGATCTGATCACTTGGGGAATGTAGTTTTGATTGTAGGAAGGGAAGAAAATGTTTATGAGCCAGGAACACTCTGGTGGAGATGGCCGTCTAAGTGGGGTTGCCGGAGTGGGGGTGGCCAGGATGGTGTCTGAAACTGGGACCCAGGTCAGGGACTAGAAGGTAAAGGAAGAATGCTGAAGACAAATCCAGATTATGTGTAGCTTTACTCTGGGCTGTCTCACACGTGGAAAAGAAAGAGAAATGACTTTACCCTTCCTTGGTGTTCCTTAGCCCCTTTGGCAAATACTGATTCATTGCAGGCTGACTAGGAGTTTGTGGAATGAAGGGAGAACCCAACCCTGTGTACATGGTTGGTCCACTCAGGAAGTGCATGCAAGCATGCCTTGTTTAATTGCACTTTGCCTTATTGTGCTACATAGGTGCTGCATTTTTTGTAAATTGGAGGTCTGCGGCAACCCTATGTCGAGCAAATCTATCGGCACCACGTTGCCAAAAGCCTTTGTTCACTTCATATATCTGTGTCACATTTTGGTAATTCTTGCAGTATTTCAAAGCATTTCATTAGTGTGATATTTGTTGAGATGATCTGTCTTCAGTGATCTTTGACGTACTGTTGTAACTGTTTTTGAGTGCCATGAACCGTATTCATATAAGAGGGTGAACTTAATCAGTAAGTGCTGTGTGTTCCCCTGGGCATTCGCTTGTCAGTCTCCCTCTGCTCAGTTCCCTCTATTCCCTGAGACACAACAATATTAAAATTGGGCCAATTAATAACCCTCTAATAGCCTCTAAGTATTCAAGTGAAAGGAAGAGTCGCACGTTTCTCACTTTAAATCAAAAACTAGAAATGAGTAAGCTTAGGAAGGAAGGTGCGTCAAAAGCCAAGATAGGCCAAAAGCTACGCCTCTTGTGTCAAACATCTTGTGAACTCTTGTGTCAAACATCTTGTGAACGCAAAGAAAAAGTTCTAAGAAAATTAAAAGTGCTACTCCAGTGAACACATGCATGATAAGAGAACAGAATAGCCTTGTTGTTAATATGGAGACAGTTTGAGTGGTCTGGATGGAAGATCAAGCCAGCCACAACGTTGCCTTAAGACAAAACCTAATCCTAAAGCTTAAAGCAGGGCCTTAATAACTCTCTTCAATTCAATTCTGTGAAGACTGAGAGAAATGAAAATGCTGCAGAGAAGTTTGAAGCTAGCAAAGGTTGGTCATGAGGTTTAAGAAAAGAAGCCTTCTCTAGAACATAAAAGTGCGAGGTGAAGCAGCAAGTGCTGATGGAGAAGCTGCAGTGAGTTGCCCAGAAGATCCAGCTAAATAATTAATCAAGGTGGCTGCACTGAACAGCAGATTTTCAATGTAATTGAAACAGCCTCCTCTTGAAAGAAGATGCCTTTGGGGGCTTTCAGAGCTAGAAAGAAGTCAATGCCTGGCTTCAGAGCTTCAAAGGACAAGCTGACTCTCCTGTTAGGAGCTAATGCAGTTGTTGACTTTGAGTTGAAGCCACAGTTTATATACCTTTCCAGAATCTCAAAGGCCCTTAAGTATTTGCCAAATCTATTCTGCCTGTGCTCTATAAATGGAGCAAGAAAGCCTCGATAATAGCACATCTATTTACACCATGGGTTACTGAATATTTTAAGCCAGATCTGCTCAGAAAAGAAGATTCCTTTCAAAATATTGCTGCTCATTGACAATGCATCTGGTCATCCAAGAGCTCTGATGGAGATGGACAATGAGATTAATGTTGTTTTCATGCCTGCTGACACAACGCCCATTCTGCGGCCCAAGGATCAAGGAGTAATTTTAACTCTCAGGTCTTATTCTTTAAGAGATATATTTTGTAAGGCAATAGTTGTTATAGGTAGTGATTCCTTTGATGGATCTGGGCAGAGTAAATTGAAAACCTCTGGAAGGGATTAGCCATTCAAATACCATTAAGCATATTTGTGGTTCATGGGATGAGGTCAAAATATTAACATTTTGACATTTTCAGAATTTTTTTTTTAAGATTTTATTTATTTGTCAGAGAGACAGCCAGCGAGAGAGGGAACACAAGCAGGGGGAGTGGGAGAGGCAGAAGCAGGCTCATAGCAGAGGAGCCTGATGTGGGGCTCGATCCCAGAACGCCGGGATCATGCCCTGAGCCGAAGGTAGACGCTTAATGACTGTGCCACCCAGGCGCCCCCATTTTCAGGATTTTGAAAGGAGTTGATTCCAAACCTCATGGAGGACTTTGGGGTTCAAGACTTCAGTGGGGGGAGTAATTGCATGTGTGGTAGAAATCACAAGAGAACTAGAATAAGAAGTGGAGCTTGAAGACGTGACTGAATTGCTACAATCTCATGATTAAACTTAACAGAGGAGGAGTTGCTTCTCACAGATCAGCAAAGAAAGTGGTTTCTTGAGATGGGATCTACTCCTGGTGAAGATGCTGTGAAAATTATTGAAATGACAGCAAAGGATTTAGAATATCACATAAACTTAGTTTATAAGGCACTGGCAGGGTTTGAGAGGATTGACTCCAATTTTGAGTTCTATTGTGGGTAAGATGCTGTCAAACAGCATCAGGGCTACAGAGAAATTGCTCATGAAAGGAAGGGTCAAAGGATGCAGCAAACTTCACTGTTGTCTTATTTTAAAAAATTGCCACAGTCTCCCCAACCTTCAGCAGCCCCCACCCTGTTCAGTCAGCAGCCACCAACGTCCAGGCAAGACCCTACACCAGCAAAAAGACTATAACTCACTAAAAGCTCAGAGGATGATTAGCATTTTTTAGCTGTAAAGTATTTTTTAATTAAGGTATGTACACAGTACATTGTTTTTTTAGACAGGATGCTATTTCATACTTAATAGGCTGTAGCATAGTGTTAAGGTAACTTTTATATGCAATGGGAAATAAAAAATTCATTTGATTTGTTTGTGATATTCACAATATTTTATTGTGGCGGTCTAGAACCAAACTTGCAATATGTCTGATATTAAGTATCAAGTTTTGAACAAACCTTGAGTTGTGCTTTTGGAACACACATTCTTGAAGTATGGATTCATATGAATAGAGTGTTTAACCGAGTGGGTCCTGGGATCAATCTGGCTGCGTTTGAATCCTGGCTCTGACATTCACTACCTCAGTGATCTTGGAGAAGTCTCGTAGTTTTCCTGTGCTTCAATGTTTTTTATTTGTATATTTGGGATGAGAGTAGTAGTACCTATCACTTAGGGCTTTAATGAGAAATGAGTGAGTTAATGTGTGTAAAGCGCTTAGAGCCTAGCAAAGTGTTGCAAAGCAATTGCATAAGAATTCTACGATCTGATTCCTCAACCATGTCCTGCAGTTTTGAGAAAATATAGTCTCTAACTTCTCTAGGATAAGATTTTTGCTTTTTTAGAGAGAGAGAGAATGAGAGATCGTGTGACGGGGTGGAGGTGGGGGCAGAGGGAGAGAGAGAGAATCCTAAGCAGGCTCCACGCCCAGAGCTGAGCCCATGGTGGGGCTCGATCTCATGATCCTGTGATCATGACTTGACCTGAAACCAAGAGTGGGTCGCTTAACTGACTGAGCCACCCAGGTGCCCCTCTGGACTAAGATTTAAAAATGTTATGTAAGTGACACTTTCTTAGTCCTATAAATATCTATGTATTTCTCAATGGCAGTCAGGTGTCTCCTTTAAACCAAGAAACTTGTCTGGACCAATTCATAATTTTATAGCCCAAACCTAATCTTTCAAATGCAAAACCTCTCTTGCCACATCTTCATTAACAGATTTAGTAGGTAGATAATTATGTGGAGATCAGGATTCTACAAGATAGTGAGTTTTGAGACAAGTTCCTGAGAAGAAGGTCAAAAACATTTGCATCTGAATGTAATTGTCCAGTACCCCCTTTCCATATTCGTAAATAGAACAAAACCCCTCTCCCAGGATCCCTTTTACAGACGCTATCAGTTCTATTTTAACTCAGTGGCTGGTGTATCCCATTATGTTCCTGCAATCCGCAGAAGTATGAATGGGGAATTTCAATGTGCTTGTTTAATCAAGGGATTTTTTAAAGCCAAATTTTTCAGTCCTTGTGTGAAAATAGATAATATGGAAGAGTAGCTACAACATAAATTAAAAGTTCAAACACTGGATTCTTTTCCTGCTTCTGCCATTAAGAAGATATGTGATCTCGAGTCCATCCCAGAATCTTTCTGGGCTTGTTTCAAATGGAGGATTTGAACCAGGTATTGCTTAAGGTTTGTGACAGATCCCATATTATATGGTTGTGCAATATCCTAGTGACCCTACCGAGTGACGCGTGTGCTTTGCCTTGACAGACATGTATGTTTTCTTTCCCAGTTTCCTTAAAACCATTTGAAATGGCTTTGCCAGACCACCAGCCGTGGTGAGAGATGCATTCTGTGGCTGCAACATGGGAAATGCCAGCTGGGTCTGCAAGGGAACAAGTCCCTGCCCTGTAACATTTCTACATTTACCACTAGAATTGTAACATTCTCATCCAGAAGTGCTTGACTGCCTGGCGGATGAATAAAGACAAGCTCTGGCACCATAGTTACTCTTACCATTAACAGCAGTTGTTTGCATTTTTCTATTTTGCAGAAAATAAAGGAGAAATCTGAGAAGATAAATAGCTGTTTAAAAAGTGAAGACAAATAATCTATTACTGTAGATAAACAAGTGCGTTGCCACTTGTCTACTTTTTCTAGGCAGGCAGTGGAGGTTCAAGAACAGCTTTGTGTTGACCTCTCAGAGATACTTTGAATTTCTTAAAGGGAAGCTAAAGAAATGAGATTAAACTATTTTGTGACCTACTTCTGCTTTTCCAATTTGGGGGCCTTCATATTTATGTTACTTTATTCCATTTGATATTAACTAGAGCTCTTTTTTTGGTTGACAGGTTTACTTGAGCACAGGAAATCTAAAAAAAAAGTCATTTGGGATAAATACTTTTATAAGAGATAGTAAGCTGATATGCTATGGAACTAGCTTATACCCTCTAGAGTCATGGTAATAGGGTGGCTGCAATCCTTGTTTTGGGACTTACTGTAGAAATTTAAGTTGTTGACTATAGTAAATATAAATTAAGATAATATCACAGCGCTGGTGGCCAACTTTAATTTCATTGTTATTTCAAGAAGTAGTCAGTAAAAACACTAATTTTCACTTTTTCTTTTCTTCTAGCCATGGACTCCTGCCCTGTAGGTCTTTCTGTGAGGCTGCAAAAGAGGGCTGTGATTCAGTGCTGGGGATGGTGAATGCCTCCTGGCCCGATTTCCTCACCTGCTCTCAGTTTAGAAACGAAACCGAAAGCAACAATGTCAGCAGGATTTGCTTCTCACCACAACAGGAGAAAGGCAAGCAATGTAAGTGTCTGTGTTTCATTTCATTGAAAAAATTTTTTATTGAAATACACCATTCATACAAGGATGTATGCAAATAATATATGTACTTCAATACATTTTATGGAAGTGACCAGACCCATATAACCAGCACCCAGATCAAGAAATAGATCACACAAAACTTGTACATGAATGTTCATAGTGGCATTATTTATGGTAACCAAAAAGTGGAAACAACCCACATGTTCTTCATCTAATCTATGGATTTAAAAAAAGTATATTCAGACAGTGGAATATTAATTGACAGTAAAAATGCATGAAGTACTTGCACATGGATGAACCTTGAACATGTCATCATGTTGAGTGAAAGAAGCAAATCACAAAAGGTCCAGCATCCCAAAAAAATCTCTCAAGCTCCCTTCCAGTCCACTTATCCTCCCCAAAGAAACCTCTCTTCTAAGAGAAGCCATCTAAGGTGATTTCTGTCATCTTAGATAGGCTTGCCTACTTCTGAGCTTCATGTCAGTGGAATCAGGGAGGATGGATTCCTTTTGTATCTAGCTTCATTTGCTCGACATTATGTTTGAGAGATTCCTTATGTTTTCCTCTTGCAGTTCATTTATTTTCACTGTTGTATGGTGTCCTAATATATAACTATACCCCAACATATTTTTCTGTTCAATTGTTGCTGCCCATCTGAGTTGTTTCTAGCTATTAAGAATAGTGATGTTTTGACTATTCTTGTGCATGTCTTTGATTGAACATGGTCCATATATTTATTCAGCAAAAAGTTTTTTAAAGTGGTTGTACCAATTTATCCTCCTACCAGCTGGGTGTGAAAGATGCATTTGCTCCAAATCCTCCCCAACACTTGTTATTGTCAGTCATTTTCATTTTACCAATTCTGATGATAGTATCGTGGTCTTTTGTGGTTTTAAGTTGCATTTCCCTGATGAGTGTGATTAATTTTTTCAAAAGTTTTGGTGATGTGAATACCCCTTTTCATGAACCATCTGTCCAGGTGTTTTATTCATTCTTTGATTGGGTGGTTTGCATTTGTGTTCTTGATTTTATATTTCTTTATTTATCCTAGATATGTCAACTCTTGTGTTTATGTATTGTGAAAATCTCCCATTCTGTGGCTTGCCTTTCTTATTAGTGTCAAATTATGGAATCGAAGATCTTAATTTTAATGCATCCATATTATCAGTCTTTTATTTTGTGATTCATTTTTGGTGTCTTGCTTAAGACATCTTTGCCTACACCAAAACGTAGAAGTTTTTTTTCCTGTGTTTTCTTCTTGGACCTTTATTGTCTTAGCATTTACATTTATATCTACCATATTCTGGAATTAATTTTTGTGTATGGTGAGAGCTGTGGATTAACTTTTTTTTCTGTGCATATATTTAATTGACCCACTATCCTTTATTTAGAGTACTATCTTTCCCCTCTGCACTGTAATGTCACCTTTGTTATCAATCAAGTGATTGATTATATATACATCTGTTTCTAGACCCTCTATTTGGCATAGAGTTGAACCAATACCACTCTGTCTGGATTTCTATTGTTTTATAAGTCTTTATATTCAATAGTATAAGTCCCTCAGCTTTTTACTTCTTAAAGATCCTTTGCCTGTTCTTGGTCCTTTGTGTATTATGTAAATTTTCCAATCACCATGCAGTTTCCACAAATGCTTTTTGTTTTGAATTGGAATTGCACTGGGGCGCCTGGGTGGCACAGTCGTTAAGTGTCTGCCTTCTGCTCAGGGCGTGATCCCGGCATTCTGGGGTGGAGCCCCGCATCAGGCTCCTCCACTGGGAGCCTGCTTCTTCCTCTCCCATTCCCCCTGCTTGTGTTCCCTCTCTCGCTGGCTGTCTCTGTCAAATAAATAAATAAAATCTTTAAAAAAAAAAAGAATTGGAATTGCATTAAATCCATAGTTCAAATTAGGGAGAATTGCTTTATAACGTTGAGTCTTCCAACCCATCAAAATGATATACTATGGTAATCTTTACTCAAGTATTTTAATGAGTTATTCTTTAATTTCTCTCAATAATGTTTGGTAATTTCAACCAGAAAGATCTTGTTTATCTTCCCTTAGATTTATTCATGTGTATCTAATATTTTTTATGTCATTTGTAAATGGAATCTTTAAAAAAAATTTCCGTTTGTATACAGATGAATCACATATTGATTTTTATACCTCTCTGTAGATTCATTTGGATTTTCTAAGTGCACATTATGTCATCTACAAATGACAGTTTATTTTCTCCTTTCCAATCACATGCTTTCTGTTTCTTCTTTGGCATAGAGAAAGGTTTCAATATTTCACTTTTAATTATAATGTTTGCAGAAAGAATTTTACTGATACTCTGTGTCAGATTAAGGAAGTCCTTTCTATTTCTGGTTTGCTAAGGTGTTTTTTTTTAATCATAAATGGATTTTCAGTTTTATCAAATGCATTTTCTACATCTCTTGAGATGATATGATTTTCCCCAAATTATGTTAAAAATATCAGCTTTAGTGATATATAATTCATATACCATAATATTTTGTCTTTTTAAAATTTATAATTAACTGGTTTTTGTATACTTACTGAGTTGTACAACCATCACGGCCATCTAAGTCCAAAACATTTTTGTCACCTTAAAAAGAAACCCCATACCCATTAGCAGTAATGCCATTTTTTTTCTCTCCTAGCTGCTGGAAACCACTAGTCTACATTCAGATGCTATGGATGTGCCTATTTTGGACATTTCATATAAATGGAATCATAAAATGGGACCTTTTATGATTTGCTTCTTTCATTTAGCATAATATTTTCAAGGTTTACCCATGCTGTAGTATGTGTCAGTACTTCATACATTTTTATTGTCAATTACTGTTCCTTTGTATGAACATACTATTTTTTAAAATCCATACATTAGTTGAGGAACATTTGGGTGTTTCTACTTTTTGTTTATTATGAGTGATGCCACAATGAATATTCATGTGAAAGTCATGTGAACATATGTTTTCAATTCCCTTTAGTATATAGCTTGGAGTAGAATTGCTGTGACCAGTAATAACTCTGTTTAACATTTTGAGGAAATCCCAGTCTCATCCACAATGTAGAAGGGTTCCATGTCTCCACATCCTCACCAACACTTGTTATCCTTTTTGATTATAACCATCCTAGTGGGTAAGAAGTAGCATCTCATTGTGGTTTTGTTTTGCAATTTGATAGTGACTAATTATGTAGATATTTCAACATTTCATGAGCTTGTTAGTCATTTGTATGTCTTTTTAGAAGCAGCTATTCAAATACTTGCCCCATTTTAAAGTTAGGTAATTTGTCTTTTAATTGTTGAATTGTTAAGAGTTCTTCATCCATTCTGGATACAAGCCCACTATCCGATAGATTATTTGCAAATATTTTCTTATGTTCTGTGGGGTGTCTTTTCAAGTGATTTTCAAATGACTTTTCTTGTTTGGGTCCTTTGAAGCACAAAAATCTTTTTTAACTTTGGGGCAGTTCAATTTATCTATCTTTTCTTTTGTCACTTCTGCTTTTAGTGTCATATCTAAAAAAATTCATAATCTAATCCAAGGTCACTAATATTTTCCCCTGTTTTCTTCTAAGAATTTTAAGATTTTTAGCTCTCATATGTAAGTCATCAATTCATTTTGAATTAATTTTCATATATGGTATGAGGTAGGGATCTAACCTCATCCAGTTATCTCAGCACCAACTGTTGAAGAGACTATTCTTTCACCATTGAATGGACTCAGTACCTTGTCAAAAATCAGTTGGCCATAGATGTATGGGTTCATGTCTGAACTCTCAAGTCTATTCCATTTATATGATTTATATTTCTATTTTTATGTGAGTACCCACCATATTGATTATTATAGCTTTGCAGTAAGATGATTACTAGAAGCAAAGAAGGACATTTTAAAATGATAAAGGAGTCAATCCATCAAGAAGCCATAATCTAACATCAGAGCCCAGAAATATATTAAGCAAAAATGATAGAATTAAGGGGAAAATAGTGGAAAGAACAACTAGGTAGATCATCTATAAGGAGGAAGATTGAAAAACAATATAAACCAACTTTATTTAGACAGCTACAGAATACTCTACCCAACAATAGCAGAATATATGTAAACATATACACATCTCAAATTTTTAATTTTTTAACTTTAAACCTATTTGTGTCTCCGACTATGAGTTGAACATATAGTTGAATAGCATTTTTTAGGCACTAGACAAATCCTTGTCTTTTGATTGTAGTGTTTAATTCATTTACATTTAATGTAATTAACTGATAAGCGAGGATCTGCATCTTTTAGTTTGCTATTTGTTTTCTCTATGTCTTTTAAAAATTTCCTCTATCCTCCATTACCTCCTTTTCTATTCTATTTTTTAAAATATACAATTTTAATTTCTTGTTGCTTCTTACTACATTTTTTGAGTTGTTTTTATTGGTTGCTGTGGGGCTTGTAGCTAGCATCAAGTTATAACAATCTAGTTCAGATTAATACCAACTTAATTTCAATAATTTACAAAGTTTGCTTCTGTATAGCTTTGTTCCCTATCCCCTTCTTTGTGCCAATATTGTCATACAAATTATATCTTTATACATTATAAATCCATTAACATTGTCTTAAAATTACTGATTTATGAAGTTGTCTATTAAATAAGATAGAAAAAAAAAGGATTGACAAACAAAAATATATTCATACTCTCTTCTATATTTACCTAGGAATTACCTCTACTGGTATTTTTTTATTTCCTCATGTGGATTTGAGTTACTGTCTCTTGTCTTTTCATTTCATTCTGAAAGACTCCTTTTAATATTTCTCATGGAGAAGTTCTGATAGTGGCTTTTGTTTATCTGGAAATCTCCTACTATCGTCCTCGTTTTGGAAGGATAGTTTTGCTGCATATAGAATTCTTGGTTGACAGTCCTTTATTTTCAGCACTCTAAATATGTAATCTCACTTTCTTTTGGACTCCTGCTTTCTAATGAAAAATCAATTGTTAATCTTCTAGAGAATCTGTTTTGCCTGATGAATTTTTTATCTCTTGGTGTTCTTAAGATTTTTTCTATCTTTGGTTTTCGATAATTTGATTATGACAGACATATCTATGTATTGATCCTTCTGAATTTATTCAATTTGAGTTTATTGTTCTTGGATGTGTGGATCAACATTATTCATTAAATTTGAGATTTCTCAGCTATTATATATTCACATACTCTTTCTGTCCCATTTTCTCTCCTCTCTCTCTCTCTCTCTCTCTTTTGGTGAACAGTACACTGTTTCTTATTTTATTATTATATTTTATTTAAGATCAATTAATTAACATGTAGTGTACTATTAGTTTCAGAGGTGGAGTTTAGTGATTCATCAGTTGTGTATAACACACAGGGCTCATTACATCAAGTGCCCTCCTTAATGCCCATCACCCTGTTACCCCATCCTACTACCCACCTCCCCTCCAGCAACCCTCAGTTTGTTTCCTATAGTTAAGAGTGTCTTATGGTTTGTCTCCCTCTCTGATTTTGTCTTATTTTATTTTTCCTTCTCTCTCCTCTCTTTGTGGAATTCCCACAGTGTATATGTTGGTCCACCAGATGTTTCTTCTAAGTCTTTAGGGACCTGTTATTTTTTGGGGTGCCTGGGTGGCTCAGTTGGTTGAGCTTCTGACTCTTGATTTTGACTCAGGTCATGATCTCACTCAGGGTCATGAGATCGAGACTCATGTCAGGCTCTGTTCTTTTCACAGAGTCTGCTTGTCCCTCTCCCTTTGTTCTTCTGCCTGCCCCCTCTCAAATAAATAAATAAATAAAATCTTCAAAAATATTTTAAGACCTGTCATTTTCTTGATTTTTTTTCCTTTGTGTTTCTTAGACCGAATAATATGAATTTATTTATCTTCAAGTTTGATGATTCTTTCTTCTACTTGCTTAAATATGCTGTTAAGCATCCCTGGTGAAATTTTCATTTTATTTGCTGTACTTTGCAACTCCTGAATTTTATTTGTTTCTTTTTTTTTAAGGAAAAAAATAATTTATATCTCTTTATTAGTATTCTCTATTTGATGGGACATTATTACTATACTTTAGTTCTTTCAAAATGGATTTTTAAAAAAATTCTTAGAATACATTTAAAATAGCTGATGTAAATTCTTTGTCTAGCAAGGCCAATGTCTGAGCCTCATCAGGGACAGTTTCTATTGTCTGTTTTTTTTCCTTATATATAGGTTATACTTCCTTGTCTCTTTGCTTCTCATATTTTTGTTGTTGTTGAAAATTGGATATTTTATTTTATTTATTTATTTTTAAAGATTTTATTTATTTATTTATTTAACAGAGAGAGACAGCCAGCGAGAGAGGGAACACAAGCAGGGGGAGTGGGAGAGGAATAAGCAGGCTCCCAGTGGAGCAGGGATGCAGGGCTTGATCCCAGGACTCTAGGATCATGCCCTGAGCTGAAGGCAGACACTCAACGACTGAGCCACCCAGGTGCCCCGAAAACTGGATATTTTAAATAATATAATGTACAACTCTGCAAATCCAATTTTCCCTCTCCTCAGGATTTGTTGTTATTACTATTTGTGTTGCATTTATTGTTGCTATTTGTTTGTTTCGTGATTTTCCTGAACTAAGTCTGTATTGTAAAGTTTGTGTTCTTTGTCATGTCTGACCACTGAAAGTTTTGCTCAGCAGTTCAGTGGTCAAACAGTGATTGGACAGATATCTCCTTAAATGCCTTGAACCAATAAGTCTCCCACCCTTTTCAATGGGTTCAGTGTGTATGTTGTGGTAGGACTTAAACACCCTGGCAATTTACAGCTCTGCCTTAGCCTTCTGTTCCTGCTTATGTAGAGCCTTGGTGTCAGCCAGAAATGGGAGATTTGGGGGGATACTTCCAGTTGTCTTTATCCTAAGTGTCAACATTCTTTTTCTTTTTCTTTCTCTTTCTTCTTTTCTTTCTTCCTTTCTTTCTCCCTCCCTCCTTCTTTCTTCTTTTTTCTGTTTCTTTCTCTTTCCCTTTCTTTCTTCCTTTCTCCCTCCTTCCCTCTTTCCCTCCCTCCCTCCATCCCTCTTCTTTCTTTCTTTCTTTCTTTCTTTCTTTCTTTCTTTCTTTCTTTCTTTCTTTCTTCCTTTCCTTCCTTCCTTCCTTCCTTCTTTCTTTTCTTTTCTTTTTTCTTTTCTTTTCTTTTCTTTTCTTTTCTTTTCTTTTCTTTTCTTTTCTTTCTTTTCTTTTCTTTTCTTTTCTTTCCCCTCTAACTAGGACTTTACATGGACAAAAAACACCTGCTTTGATTAGCTGTTTATCCTTCAATAGAGCTTGAGCATTCTGACTGTTAATTCTTGGGCCTGGTCCTCAGTTTTCTAGACTTTCCTGCTACAGTATGTAAGAGCCACTTTCTAAGCTACAAGAGAGGCATTTTGGCTTTTACACATGAATTGCAATTAGCTGTAGCTTTGAGTTACTGTTTTCTAGGTCACTGATGCTTAGCAGTAAGGCATCCAATCCATTGCCCTTATAGATTCTTCTCTTTCTCCTCCTTCTCCTTCTCCCCTTCCTCATCCTCCTCCTCCCCCCTCCTCTTCCCTTCCTCTTCCCCCTCCCCCTCCCCCCTCCTCCTCCTCCTCTTTCTTCTTCTTCTTCTTCTTACTCTTTCTTCTTCTCATTACTACTATTATTTGCACTTCTTAAACCCCATTCACTGCATTCCTTTCCATAGGTACATTATTCTGTAATTATTATATAACCTCTGATAAGGGTTTTCACAATTTGACTGCCCCATTGTACCAGGGAATGCTTGCTCCACCTTCCAGGAATGATGGCACTTTCACAGCAGGGAGTAATCCAGATCAATAACCCAATCTTACAACATGCTGTCTTGGTGATCACTCCTGGGACTATCACAAATTGAGTTTTTCAGAAGTAGTCACTGAGATAGAGTTTGTTGTACAGCGTATTTATTAGGCATCAGCATTTGTGTCAAGGAGGGAGAGAAAACAGGATTGAGCAGAAGGAGAAATTGAAATTTGCTCTAGGTCCATCTGAGTCTCTGCCAAATCCATTCTGAGCTCTGGTGTGTATATGGTCTAAGAAAGGTATTCCACGTTGGGCCAAAATAGCTGGTTCTTTACATCCCCATCTCAATTAGTCATTGATGTGGTCCTTCCTGGGAAAGGTGTGCCTTTGGATGAGTCAGCTCTCTGCAGCTGGAGCAAAATCTGAAGGAGCAAAAGGCTGTTGGCTGAAGTTGGGGCACCAAATCCTTTCTTGAGGAGACACATAATGGGAACAGATCACCTTGATCCAACAGAGACTGAGCTGATTTTGCTGTTTTGTTAAGGCTCCATCTACCTTTGGTTTGTCTCGAGTCTGAGGGTATACTTTGCTAGTGGTCCCAAATGAGAAACTGAGGTAGGTGTTTACTGCATTCTCTTCCTCCTTGGGCAGTCCAAAATTCTATTTTTTTCTTCTCAGAACAATAAGATTGCTGGAATTTCCATTTTATTTTGCAGAAGTGTTTTGTTTAGCTCTTTGGCCTCTTGCTCTTTGTGGAAAATGTCTCAAAAGAAAATCCTTCCAAGTGATAGGCCTACTTGTCTATGTCTCCTTTCTCATCACATGCTTGGCCCCTTGATACCCACTCCTTTGGCAGCACCCAGACTCTAACTTTTGTCTCCCTATGCTTGTGGGATTGCCGAAAGTTCTGCTGATTTCTCTGCCTCTTTGCAGTGGCCCCATGTCCAGAGTCTCAGTTTTTAGCACCATGCCAAGAACTGGCAAGTTCCACAAGGGAAAAAGCATCCTGAGAATATCTCCTCTTTGTTCTACAATAATCTTCTCTCCAGGATCTTGGCCATTCACATCCTAATTGTCTTGAAAACTATCAAAGACTTTATACAGATGCTTCTTCTGTTTTATCTGGCTTTTCTAGTTTTACTTGATGAAGGCATCGACCTGCTGCAAGTTACTACATTTAAGCCAAGAGTGGAAGTTTGTTTTATTTTATTTTTTTAGCACAGTGTCTAGTGGTGGTCTGCTACCAAGTTAAGATTCCATCTGAAAGTTGGTATATAGCAATAAACCATTAGACAGATGAGTGAGGGTATCTGAAAGAGAAGTCCCTCATGTCTTTTCTTTTAGCTACCTTTGCCACTGTTTTGATAAGAGCACTTTATTAGTGGTCTTTACTAGAGGTCATTTGGAAAATGTAGCCTTTTGGTTCAGGATTTAAGAATCCATAGAGAAAATTTAAAAATCAAAACATCGTCAATGTTCTTTAACACTGATGGCCAAAAAGTTTCAGTTCTTGAAAATCAAAATCAGATTATCAGTATTATTTAATGGCTCAAACTGAAATGCCACTTAATATAGGTTCTCCAAATATCAGAAAAATATCATAAATTTTCTGATCTTGAAAAATACCTGGGAAGTTTGATGAAACATTTATATCTAAAAACATGTTTCTAAAGAGACAGAAATTTCCTAAGAGAATCTGAGAGCCTCTACTTGTCATAGCCTTCTTAAAATTTTTGGTTGTGATATTTTTTCCATGTAGAATTAATTCTCTGAAAAGAAATCTGATAAAAAGTGTTAGAAGTAATATTTCCCTGGAATTTAAAATAATTGTTCTTCTCTCACACTTGATGGATAAATAGGATGCTAGCAGTCATAGAGATGTTCATAGTTCATGTGCTAGGGAGAGAGCTAATGCTAGGTATGATCTTTGTGTAAGCATAAGAATATAATTTCTAGCATACACACAGTTACTAAAACTGTGTTCATGTACTAAGAATATGTATGCCAGGGGCTCCTGGGTGGCACAGCAGTTAAGCGTCTGCCTTCGGCTCAGGGCGTGATCTCGGCGTTATGGGATCGAGCCCCACATCAGGCTCCTCTGCTATGAGCCTGCTTCTTCCTCTCCCACTCCCCCTGCTTGTGTTCCCTCTCTCGCTGGCTGTCTCTAACTATGTCGAATAAATAAATAAAATCATTAAAAAAAAAAAGAATATGTATGCCAACTAGAGAAGTATTTATTATATAATATAGTCTTAATCATATAAGGATTTATGCTGTAGGGCCACTTATATCTGATGAAGTCCTTTTCTCATTTTTTCATTTATTTGGTAAATATCAATTGAGTACCTACTCTGTTCTGAGCATCATCCCAGGTAATCTGAGAAAATAAAAGTAATCACAATAATCATAGTACTAGTTTATACTCATCTAGTGCAGTAGTTCTCAACCAGGAGTCATTTTGTAGCCCCCACCTGGGAACACTTGGCAATTTCTGTATACATTTTGGTTGTTACATCTCTACCCACAGAAATAGTTCATATTGGCATCTAGTGCGTAGAGACCAGATCCACTGTGTAACGTCCTACAATGCACAGAACAATTCCTCCCAACAAAAGAGCTGTGTGGCTCAAAATATCACTAGTGCTGCTTATGAGAAACCCTAGTCTAAGGCTTTATGTTTTGCAAACTATTTTATAATAGTAACATTAATAATTACCATGCTTCCTACATTTAAAGAGTGTTAAACCTCACCTAGTCCACCCTTCTGTGGGAACCAGTGTGAGAAGAATATTAATGACTGCATTTAAACATGCTATCACACAGAAACTACAAAGGGATACAGGTTAAATGTCAATGGAGTAAAGTGGAGTCAACCGCATAAAGGAATTCTGAATATTTGAAAAAGAGAAGGGTCCCCCCTGGCAAAGAAGAAGAGAGATGGTGTTCTGTAGGCACTCACACTGTGAACTCATGTTGGGCATCAGGCTCCTATTTAGGCCATGAAATGAAGGGTCATTAAAAGTTGACTCCCATCTTAGGCTTTTTCTTTCTACTTGTGAATCATTTGTCCAAGAAGATAGTAATTTCCCTCTTTGCTTTATGGATCCCATTCTCCTTTCCAAAGTGCTTTCACAGCTGTTAGCTCACTTGCTTCCAGAGTAAATCTCTGCGGTATTATCATCTTCATTTAATTAATTAGAAAACTAAGGGTCAGGGAAATTGTTTCAGGATTATTTTAAATCTAACCCCCCCAGGCCCTATCATCCTCCCAATAGTCCACCATTGTGGGACCATCCTGGGATTCAATTATTAATCCTTGAGCACTACCTTCTGTTACAGCCCCCTACTCACAAGAACTTTCAAAATGTCTTTTCAGACTGAATGGAACCAAAACACATGACTTGTAACAGCTGCTTTCCCCAATGCACAGCTCTGTGAATTTCATTCTTCTGTTAGCATCCTTTAGATCAGTCAAAACTCTGAAGAGATTTTGTTGTCATATAGAAAGATGCACAGTTGTCTTATCCTTTCTATCTTATATTGATGGTAGATCCTATAAAGTAAATAATGTGCTAAAGTGATAATGCTGTGGGAACTGTTCTTCAGAGGTTTTAAAATAAACATTTGTGTGTGTTTCCATAGTTGAGTTGTGAGAACTCAGGAGCAAAAGGTCAAGGCCCATCAATCATTCTGAGCTTTCTCACTAATCCTTTACTTTACCTTCTCTGTGATCATATATGAAAAGTCGTTTTTAAATGGTGTTTTTGTAGGTCTAAAGAGATCTCCCCTGCCATGAACGAACTTCAGCTATTTATTTTTTCCTCGTCCTTTTCCTTTTCCTAGTATTCTGTTTGCCTTTCCAGCTCTGGTTGCTGAGAGCAACCATTTCAGCACAGTAGCAACAAAATGGTAGTTTTGAGATCTTGGTAAAACACGTACTCTGAATTTCTGCTATTGAGTTGTGAATTCATTTGGGGGAAGTAATGCAGTACTGTTTTTTGAGGTACTGAGTGTCAGTGTTTTGCCAGAGCTAGATGATTATAGATTGCATCATGAAGTTACTAAAAGCTAGCCATGCACTTTTCATTACAATGAATAGTCAAATAATATGGAGTTTTCTTAGAACTTCAAATTTGCCTACATTTATAATTTTAAATTATTTAAAAATTTAAACCATGGGAACATTTTCTTTTTTCCCATGTGTGGGTTCTTCTTTTAAGGGTACCAAACTTAGATCCAAAGACTTGTATTCAAGCCCTGACTATTCTACTTACTAATTGTATGGGCTTGAGCAAGCTTTTAAACCCTTTTAACCCCTCTTTCTTCACCTTTTTAAGAGGGATAATAATACCTGGGTGGTAGAACTGTTTTATGGGCTAAATGAGATGATGGATTGGAAAGAATTTTAGAAACCATAACACACTATACAAATGTGAATACTTAGACTCAACAGACATTCAGAAGCATATTCTATGTACCAGGAAGTTTGTCAGGAACTGGAAAAGGAAAGATGACATGCATACTTATAAAGAGCTCATAGGGCAGTGGAAAGATAGACATCTAAGTACAAAGGCAGAGCCTGAGACAAGGGTTTAAGCACAAACGGTATATTTGGGAGAGGCATGGGACAGTAGGGGAGGGGAGAGGTGATTCAGGAAAGGGAAGATGGTTAAGAAAGGTGAATTATTAAGCCAGCTACCATAATGGGCAACTGGAGCTTAATATTTTGGGAAAATGTGGAAAATAGTGTACAACATATGGTTCAGAATTACCCCCTAGAGGGGTGAGATAGCTGAGATATGCGCTTACTTACTTCCCTAAGCCTTTAAAACTGATAGTATCTACTATAACCCATAAGTACTACATCCTGTAAGAATAGAGACATGGGAGCATGAAGGAGGAAGTACAAAACTTGCCTGTGCCCCACAATGGAAGGCTTTTGTCCCCATTGACTTCTTTATCTGTAGTACTTTCTTGCCTTTTGTTTCTGAAACACTGCTCTGTTTGGTCTGATTCCCACCACATCCGCCAGTCTCTTTCCTTTTCCTCTATGGACCCTAAGATTCTAGTCTCAACCCTCTTTCCTCGACATCCTATGCATTTTTCTCCAGGAAATCTCTTGCCCGTGGCCATGTAGGTACTGATGACTCTTAAATCTATGTTTCATGTCAAATTGTATTCTACTTCCCCAACCTTTAGACCCATATTCCAGTGTCCTCGCTTCCACCTCTCAGGCAAAGCTACTGTTTTCCAGGTTCAGGGATTTTCATCCGTGTTGGTAAATCCCATGGGAAGTTCTCAGTTCTGCTCTGACTTGACTGCCTGCAGCATTTGCCCCGTTAATTACTCCCTCCTCCCTGATAAGCTCTCTTTCTTGGCTTCCAGGAAGAAGCCACTTATTTTCAGCCTCTTTTGGTGTTTTCTTCTCATTTCTATCACCTCTAGACACTGGTGTGCCTCAGGGCTTAGTCTTTGGATGTTGCCTGTTTCAGTGATCTGAACTGAGCTTTTTAGGCTTGTGGCTTTAAACAGCTCCACGCACTGACAACGACTAATATGGGTCTTGAGCCTGACTCTTCTCTGAACTCTGAAACTGAATGCATATTTATACTTCTTTCCCTCTCTCTCTCTCTGTCACACGCAAACACACACACACACACACGCACGCACACACACACACTGCCTTCTATTTATTTCCACTCAAGTGTCTGAAAGGCGTGTCAAACATAACATGTACTAAACTGATTTGATATTGCCCTCACATCTGCTCCTCTTCCAACTTTCTCTCTCTTAGCAAATAACAACTTCATTCTTCCGGTTGCTCCAGCCAAAAATTTTAGGTCATCCTTGACTCTTCTCTTTCTCTCCCATACCATATCTGATCTGTCAGCAAATTCCATTGGCTCTGTTGTCAAAATATATGCTTAATCCACAGTGCTCACCACCTCCGTAACCACTGCTTGGTCCAAGCCACTTCAACTCATTCCTGGATTATCCTTTCAGCTCCTTATTAGCTTCTTTGCTGCTTTCCTATGCCCCTGTATGCTATTTTCCATACAGAAGAAAGATTTCCCATCTCGTTCAATATAAGAGCCACCATCCTTATAACCTTCAGGGCCATTGATCAGTATTGCTGCATTGCACAACTCCAGAGGAGCACCAGTCACACAGAATTAAGTATAACTAGGGCTTCTTGGACTTGTGCAACATAGACATCTGGCCCTATGTTATCTGGCTCTCTTACCCCTCCGACTTCTCTTATTAGTACTTTCTTTTCGGCTTTCCAGGTTCTAGGTATTCTGTTCTATCTGCCTGCCATGCTCTTCTCCCAGATATCCCCTTTCTGTTCTCTTAAGCACCTGTCTGTCAGGCTGTAACATAGGGCATGTTAGGGAGAGTGGCCAAAGACAAAGTAAGGAGGAGAAGCTATACCAGTAACAGCTATCATTATCCTTGTTATTTGGGTAGTGAGAAAGCTAAGCACATGGAAAATATCTTAATAAATTTCATGATCAGGGCTGCTTGGGTGGCTCAAGTCGGTTAAGCATCTGACTCTTGATTTCTGGGTTAGGTCATGATCTTGGGGTCAAGAGATCGAGCCCTGAATCGGGTTCTGGCTGGACGTGGAAGCTGCTTGAGATTCTCTCCCTCTTGCCCTGCCTCCCTCATCCACCTTTTTCTCTCTCTCTCTCAGATAGTTAATAATAATAATAAATCAAATAAATTTAAAAAATAAACTGCATGATCAACTTGTCTGATACTTGAATTATATTTTGAAGCTTGAAGTTTTTTTAAAAATCATTTAAAATCCCTAACAACTTCTTTCAATCTGTAAACCATAAGAAATGCTCATCTTGTGGATTTCTACTGTTTTTCTGTGAGAACCACTGTCTTGTTTTGATTTCACTATGCCACATCCCCAGCAAAAAGAAACAGCGCCAAACAAAATAGATTTCTTGTCGAGCTTAAATACTACCTGTTCTCTTTGGGCTCAGTAATTTTTGTTTTTAATTCATTTGAGATTAGGTTTCTGTTCTCTGCCAAATATTGCTTTGCTCAAGGTGGCACAGTGGTTCTTCAAACAGAAATAAGGAGTTCCTTTTCTCACCTGCAGTCATTCTTCTCACTCTCTTTTCAAGTTAGTTACACGGCTCAGAGGTTGATAACTTAGAGGTTGAAGCCCAAGAGCATATATTGATCCCTGTGTTTCTTGCAGAATATTTTATTGTTGTTGTTGTTCAGTGGCTGGAGACCAAGGGCATCCACTTTTTTATCAATATTGTGACTCATAACCAGAAATCCACAATTGTGGCCTTACAGATTATGATTAAATACAGAAATTTTTACCTACAAAGCAAGTCTGATTTTTTCAGACTTTTCATATCACTAAGCCTTTTTTTAGTCAATAATCAGTTTGATCACTGCAACGGGGATGCTGATTGGTCACACCCTGAACAGTTCAAAACATCACTTATTTTTATTTTAAATTCAGCTTTATATCCCCCAATTTAATCATAACAGATTCATCTTTACAGAACCAGAAAGTTGAAAGAAATTGCTGAGTTTTTTTTTCTTCACCTAATTGAAATATTAGCTTAGTTCTAAGTTTCATATTTGTCTCCAAAAATTCCCAAGAAGGGATACTATTTGTAGGGTTTTGTTGTTGTTGTTTGTTTGTTCGTTTGTTTTGGTGGATGCAGTTTCTTAAGTTCAATCCGTTTTCCTTGAAATTGAGCTAGAATGATGTAGTAATTGCCTAGTAATTCAGGCGTCCAAGTGTCTGAACTCTATACACTTGGCCGCCCACTGAAACTACTGTGTGATTCAGGAACATCACATCGAAATCTGTGAATCTCTTTTGAAATTGCAGTGTCATTATGCCAAATAGAACTTCGATCTTCTTAACTTTAATTCCATTGAGCTTACCAATTGGGAAGTAATCGCCTTCTTCATTTTCATTTGTGCAATCCATATGTTTATTTTGTGTCTGAAGCTCTGCACCCATTTAAACAAAATGAGCTAAATTCTTACCCAGGAAGCAGTGTAACAGTTTTTTAGAGCTGAGGTCTTCTAAATATTTTTGCCTGTGTAACTCTAAAAGGATTTTGCAAAATGATACACCCCTTGCACAATTCTAAGTTAGTATCTAAAAATTTTAAATTGTGAATGTAATTGGCAAAGAGTATAATTTAAAGGATATTATAATTGACATTTTAAAATGAAACCATTCTATTACTTTTTAAAATGTGTCCAAAGGAATTTAAATACCATAGTGAAGTGACTCTCACCAGCCATTCAAAAATTACAAATCCTTTCTTTTTCTTTCTTTCTTTCTTTCTTTCTTTCTTTCTTTCTTTCTTTCTTTCTTTCTTTCTTTCTTTCCCTTCCTTCCTTCCTTTCTTTCTTTCTCTTTAAGATTTCAATCATGTATTTGAGAGAGCGACAGAGAGAACATGAGCTGGATGGAGGGGCAGAGGGAGAGGGAGAAGCAGACTCCCCAAAGAGCAGGGAGCCCCACACGGGGCTTGATGCCAAGGACCCCGGGATCATAACCTGAGCTGAAGGCAGACGCTGAACTGACTGAACCACCCAGACACCTCTTTTTTTTTTAAAGATTCATTTTGAGAGAGAGAGAAAGAGTTAGCGGGGGATGGGGGAGGATCAGCAGAGGGAGAGGGAGACAAGCAGACTCCCCGCTAAGCTGGGAGCCCGACGTGGGGTTTAATCCCAGGACCCTGAAATCATGACTTGAGCCAATACCAAGACTCGTCGCTTAACCAGCTGAGCCACCCAGGTGCACCTACAAGCTCTTCTTTTAATAGCAGATATAACATTGTTTTTCTTTCTCCCTGAACATCTTATTTCTATTCCCCTTCTCCCACAGAATTTCATTCTGGTGTAATCTCTTTTAATGCTGAGGATTATTTTTATCGCCTTCCATACATCTCTAGAACCAAACCGTGTATAAAAATGGACGTTATTACTTGGAAACATTTTCCCTCAGTCATGAAACTCTGAGTGTCAACAATTTCTTTTTTGATTAATTTTTCATAAAAATTATGGTTTAAATCTATTAAAGTTTTTATAATTACTAAACCTAAATGTGACATTTGCTAGAGATTTATTTCTTGATGTGTTGGAGGGATGGTTGGTTTTCTTTTAAAACTGGTTTGTGTACAATGTTGCAGCATTTCCAATCAATTCCATTCCTGTATTTTTTTCTTCGAGGTGGTTGTGCTTCGAAACTTATTCACATAATTAAGTACAGGGAATAGAAGGAGTTTTATTATAATAATGGCATTCAGTTAAACTTCCCAGTTTAATGTCCAAATTTACATTATAATTACCTATCATTAAAAAGTATTTCTAATGATTAGATGACAACTTGATAAGATTCTCCTTCCATTTTTGAAAACACAGAGGTGGGAAGCACTGTACTTGCATGTGAATTTGTCATTCTGTTATTACAGTCATCATGGTCTTAATTTCTTAGCCCTTGCCAGGATTTATTGAACTCTATGTATGACTTTTTCACTTAGAAGCACTTTATTGAATCCTATATACTCAGAAAGAAATTGGAAAGCAGAAATATTGTTAATTTCAATTAATTTTTGCTAACACAATATTTTTGACAAAAAGCTTATCATATTAGTGCATCCTTCCAATATATATATCAAAACTTTAGAGCTTATTAATTTGATTCCTTCACTTTATACAGAATTGATCTAATTGGTAAAGCCACTTTTCAATATCAAACAAATTGGCCAAATTAGAGCTATTTTCTGACAAAAAGAGGCTGATTTTATTTTTCAGTTTATATTAGTGTGTCAATATGTGTTCTCATGATAAGAATCTTACTGTTATTTATTTTTTACTTCTTAGGTTATAAATATAAAGTTCACTCTTTTTCCTTGTGTATAGTTCCGTGAGTTTTAACACATGCATGGATTTGTGTAACCACCAAGACAATCAGGATAAAACAGTGTATCACCCCAAATGTGTCCTCATTTTGTCCTTTGTAGTCAAACCCACATTCCAATCCCAAACCTCTGGAAACCACTGATCTGCTCTCCAAACCTGCAGTCATGCTTTTCCCACAGTATCATAAAATAGAATCCTATGCTTTATTATCTGTTGAGCCTGACTTCTTTCATTTGGCATAATACTTTTAAGATTCATCATGTTGTTACATCTATCAATGGTTTTTTTTTCTTTTTACTTTTTAATAGTATTCCACTGAAAGGATGTTTCCTAATATTATTTATTGGTTGGAGGACATTTTTTGTTTCCAGTTTTTGGTAGTTATGAAAATTATTGCTTAACACTTGATTACACTTGATTACAGTTTTTGTAAGCAAAATCCTCTAGGATAAATACCTAGATTGGTAAATGTATGTGTTATTTTATCAGAAACTACCAAGCTGTTTTCCAGAAAGGCTAGGTTATTTTGCTTTCCCTTCAACAATGCAGATGAATTCCAGGTGCTCCACAAGCTCGTCAGTACTTGGTATTACCAAGTTAATTTTGTTGTTGTTTTTGTGTTAGGCATTCCAACAGCTGTGTAGAGGTATCTCATTGTGGTTTTAATTTGCATTTCCCTAATGACTAATGATGAGCATCTTTTAACATGCGTGCCATCGATATATCTACTTTAGCTAAGTGTCTATTCATATCTTTTGCTCATTGTTTCCCTTAGGTTGTGTGATTTTTTACTGTTGAGTTTTGAGATTCCTTTATGTATTCTGGACGCAAGTCCTTTGTGAAATATGTGATTTGGAAATATTTTCTCCCAGTCTGTACCTTGTCTTATGATTTTCTTCATGTTGTCTTTCACAGAGCAAATGTTTTTAATTTTGATGAAATCTAATTTATTAATTTTGTCTGTATGGAACATGCTTTTGTGTCCTATATAAACTTCGCCTCATTCACATGCACACAGATTTTCTCCTGTAATGTCTCCCAAGACTTTTTTTTTATAATTAATTTTATTTTATTATATTATGTTAATCACCATACTGTACATCCCCTGATTCTGATGTAAAGTTTGATGCTTCATTAGTTGCGTATAACACCCAGTGCACCATGCAATACGTTGCCCTCCTTACTACCCACCACCAGTCCATCCCCTTCCCCCACCCCCTCCCCTCTGAAGTCCCCAGTTTGTTTCCCATAGTCCATAGTCTCTCATGTTTCATTCCCCCCTCTGATTACCGCCCCCATCAGACTTTTACACTGTTCATTGTACTATGATCTGTAGTGAATTAATTTTTGTATAATGTATGAAATACAGGTCAAGTAGTACTTTTTTCTTTTTGCACATGGATGTTCAATTTTCCTAGAATGGTTTGTTGAAAAGATTAAATTGCTTTTGCAACTTTGTTAAAACTTAATTGACCATATTTCTGTGGGTCTCTTTCTGGTCTTTTTGTCTATCCTGAGCCAAAACCACTGTCTTGGTTATTATAGCTGTATATTAAGTCTTAATATATGGTAGCATAAGTTTTTCAGCTGTGTTCTTGCTCAAATTTTATTTTTCCATTCCATTACTTTGCCTTTCTATATAAATTTTAGGATCAGCTTGTCAAAAAGTCCTGCAAAGATTTCTATTGGAATTGTGTTAATGCTCTAGCTCAATTTAGGGAGAAATCAATTTGATATCTTTAAACATAATGAATCTTTCAAGCCATGAACTCAGTTTATCTCTCCATTTATTAGGTCTGCCGTGGTTCTTTTATCAGCATTTTATAATTTTCATTACAGATCTTGCACATAATTGTGTTAGATATTTTTAGAGCTATTGTAAAAGGTACTTTTTTTAGAATAGTCATTTCATATTGTTCATTGCTTATTATGGTAAACAGAATTCTGAGATGGTCCCCACAATTCCAGTCTTCTGGTGTAGAATCCCCCTATTTTTGAATGTGGACGTGAAATGTGAGTAGGATGAGATGTGAGTAGTTATGTCATATGCCAGAGTTGACTTTAAGAAAGGTAGAGTATCTTTGGCAAAACTGACCTAATCAGGTGATTCCTTAAACTAAATCTTTCTTCCTGCTTTCCTGAGAGTTTTTGTCATGAAAGATGTTGATTTCTATGAAATATTTTTCTGCATCTGTTAGCATGATTATGTGGTTCCTCTTTTGCTTGTTAATGTACAGATTACATTTATCACTTTTTTAAAAGATGTGTTTATTAGAGAGAGACGGAGAGAGAGAGAGGGTGCATGTCACAAGCAGGAGGGGCAGAGGGAGAGAGAATCTCAAGAAGACTCCACATTGTGTGTGGAGCCTGATGCGGGGCTCGATCTCACAACCCTGAAATCATGACCTGAGCCAAAAGCAAGAATTGGCCGCAAACCCAACTGTACCACCCAACCGCCCCCATTTATTACCTTTGGAATGTTGAATTACCCTTGTATTTCCAGAGGAAACTTTTTATTTGAATATTGTGTGTGTATATATGATTTTCTTTGAGTTATTCCTGTTTGGGTTTTGCTGAGCTCAAGTCTAAATTTATAGCTTTCATTATATTTCAGAAGTTTTAGGCACTAATTTTTCTTTTTTTTTTTTGTTTTTGTTTTTTATGTAGATATAAACATCTTTATTTTTTAATCTATAAATCACTTATTTTCAAATGCATTGCAGATATATTCTAAATTACTAAGGTTTTTTATTTTTTAATAATAATATTTTTTATTATATTATGTTAGTCACCATAAAGTACATCCCCAGTTTTTTTTTATTTTATTATATTATGTTAATCACCATACAGTACATCCCCATCCCCAGTTTTTGATGCAAAGTTCCGTGATTCATTACTTACATATAACACCCAGTGCACCATGCAATACGTGCCCTCCCCAATACCCATCACCAGCCCATCCCATCCCCCCCCAAAGCCCTCAGTCTGTTTCCCAGAGTCCATAGTCTCTCATGGTTCATGCCCTTCAACAGATGACTGGATTAAGAAGATGTGGTCCATATATACAATGGAATATTACTCAGCTATCAGAAAGAACGAATTCTCAACATTTGCTGCAACATGGACGGGTCTGGAGGAGATAATGCTAAGTGAAATAAGTCAAGCAGAGAAAGACAATTCATATGGTTTCACTCATTTATGGAACATAAGAAGTAGGAAGATTGGTAGGAGAAGAAAGGGAAGAAGAAAGGGGGGTAAACGTAGGCATTAATTTTTCAAGAATTTTTTTTACAAATTTCATTCTTCTTTCTTTCTTGGATTTTAATGACATCAGCATTAGACCTTTTTATAGTATCTAACAGGTCTCTGAAGATACGTTTGTTTTTTTCAATCTCTTTTCTCTCTATTGTTCAAGTTGGGTAATTTCTATTAATCTATATTCAAGTTTATTGATTCTTTCCATTGTTATTTTCATTCTGCCATTCAGTGGCTTTTCAAAAAAATTATCATTTTTTCAATTCTAAAATTTCCATGTGATTTTATCTTATAGTTGCTATTTCTTTACTGAGAACTTCCGTCCTTACATTCACTTCAAATTTGTTGACCCTCACTTCATGTAGCATGAGTATAATAGCTGCTATAAAGTCTTTGTCAAATAATTCCAGTATCTAGGTCTTCTCAAGAATGGTGTCTATTGATTATCTTTTCACTTGGAGATTGCTGGAAGTGTTCTGCTTTTTTGTATGCCAACTAATTTTGGATTACATCCTGGGTGTTTTGAATATATTATGAGATTCTGGGTCCTGTTAAAAATCTCTGGAGAATGTTGATTTTTCTTTGTGTGTTTGTTTCTTTTCATAGTCAGTTGACCCACTTAGGTTCAGGTCACAAGTCCCATTGTACATTCTGTGGGCTTTAGATCCAATATCAGTTTACTTTTGAAAGACTTTGTGGTGTTATTTGGATCCTCCACACGTACGTGCCTCCCAGGGACCAGTCTGGTATTTGGGCCATGGACTGCATTGTAGTTCAGTTCTCAAAGCCTTTGGTGTTCTAGTTCAAGTCACTGTCATGCATGCATCTCTGAGAGATAAGCCCAGGACTTCACACACAGTTCTGTGGGATCTTCTCCTGAAACTCTTTTCTCTCTGTCATCTCCCCAAAACTCTCTGACTCCCAGGGACTCTTCCTCCAGATCCTTTGTCCAAAACGCTGTCATTTCAGCCTCCTTTCACTCATATCCTCCTCCAGGGCAAACAGGCAGCCCAGGTCACTGCTCCTCCCATTGTGGTGTGAGTGCAGCTTTAGGACTGGGATCCCCCCTCTCTCCCAGAAAAAGCTCAAGAAAACAACTGGGGAGGGGGATTTCCTCCACTCTTTTTGCTTTGTAGGGTCCCTTCCTCCCATTCCTCTGACCGGAGAGAGAGCTTCTGTTGGCCATGTCTGCGCACAGTTCCATAATTTCACTGCCCAGACTCTATGTGGGGAAATATGGGTGGAAAAAGAAAAACACCAGAAAACTCACTTCCTAAGCAGTCTTTTTAAAAAATGAGATATAATTGACATATAACATTATATTAGTTTCAGGTGTACAATATAATGATTCGATATTTGTATTACTCTTTTTTAAGGCTTGATTTCTCTTCCTAAGCTGCCTGCTATTCTTTACTTTTCAGATGCCTGAGATAGTTGCTTTATATGTTTTGTCTGTGATTTTTAGTTATAATCAAAGGGGAGGATAAGGTAGAATAATCTTCTGCCATCTTAATTGGAGCTGGTAGCTTAGATTCTCACTTTTTTCTTCTAATTTTAGCCTATATATTTAGGAGGACAGAACCCAATGCCTGGGCACAGTTTGTTGCTGGGACGAAATGAGCACCCTCTCCTTCCATGTTTCTTTTCTGTGCTCTTTTGACTTTGCCATTCAAGGGGTTTCCCTTAGGAACAATATATTCTCTGACATTTGGGGAGTAGGGATGCAAGATAGCTAACCTGAAGGTATTTTGAAACATCTACATGTTTGGAAATTCAGATGTTTTGCACCCCAAGATTATGCACTGGGGGCAGGTTTGGAATGGATTAGAGGCACGTCTTTCTTTCATCAATAAAGAAAGGGACATCATGAAAGAGGGGGTGGGGAAGGGAAAACTGATGACTCCACCTTTGAATGTGTCCTTAAGTGGGGGTAATTATGGAAAAGAAGAAATTTAAGGATGTGGACATTGATTATTTTAAAACTATCTCTGCCTGTGTGTACCCTTGGAAAGTCTTTGCTTCTGCCTAGGGAAGCATATTCGATACTTAGAAGACAGCTATTGTAGAATCCAGCAGACCCAGCTGTTATCCTGGTTCTACTTCGTTAGTGATAATCTAAAGTTGAAAATAGGCACATATAGTATAAAAATGAATCACAAGTGACAGAAACTCATATGCACATATATAAGTGATTACATTCATACATGGGATAAACATTAAGAACAGAAAAGTGCGGAGTAATTGTGAAGACGGGGTAGCTACATGTTAGAGGCTGGTGGAGCTAGTCTGTGAAAACGGTACGTTGGTTAGAAATTTGTAGAAGGGAAGATCAATTACTTTTCATTTAAGCTTCCTGTCTCGTAAATATAGTTAAGACAGTTACAGAATTGAAAAAAAACAGAAGTAACAGTAACAACTTTTCAATCCAAATAATAGTTTAAATAATACCATTTAATAATAATATAATGACAATAATAATATTATATAACTCTTGCTGAGCATTTCTTATATACTAAATGCCATGCTAAGAATTTAGAGATATTACCTTACTTACTGCTCACAGAAGCACTGTGAGTATTATGGTCATTCTTCCTATTTGAGACTCCATGTCGTGTCCCCCCAGAATTCATATGTTGGAACTCTAACTCCCAATGGAATGATATAGAACATAGAGCCTTTAGGAGGTGATTAGGTTTCCATGAGTTTATGAAGGTGAGACCAATGGTGGGATTAGAGTCTTGGAAGAAAAGGAACTACTGCTTGGTCCCTCTCTGTGACATATACCAAGGAAGGCCACGTGAGGACGTAATGAGGAAGGGGGTCCTCACCAAGAACTGGACCATGCTGGCACCCTGACCTAGGACCTCCAGCCTCCAGAACTGTGAGAACTGAATGTTTTGTGTTACCATCCAGTCTATGGTATTGTTGCTACAGCCTAAACTGCCTGAGACACTTCCTATTTTGTAGATGAGAGAACTGATGCTCAGAGAGGTCATGCCATTTGCTCAGCGTTCTAGAGGTAGGAGTGGGCGGGCTGTGATTTGAGCCCATTTGAATCTGGGCCTGTTAGAGCTCACAGTTTTAGTATATCGCTGTTGTAAATGTAGCACACACATTAAAAGGAGAAAAGAGGACTTCTGTGTAATTTAACTTAATAACATTCAAAATTAGCTCAAAATGGTGATTTCTGTGTACAAAGACTGCTTATTAAAAATCATTCATTGGAAGCACTTAATTAGAAGAGATTAAAGATTAGACCTATGACATTAGGCCCACAAAAGAAGGGAGAGGCTTATTGCACACCAAAAGTACATGTTATGTAAGGACATTTCTACGTAAATGTATGTGTGTAGCTATATGTAGATGTATTTAGCACATGATTAATATATATAAAGTAAATACTGTTCATTAACCTTATAATTTGTGATTAGATAAGCAGTGGTTACCTGCACACACACCCCACTTGGCTTCTGTCTCTTTTCTTCTTCATGAGAATGTTCCTATTTTTCTTTTCATGGTTGGTAGTTCAGATAAATCTCAGCATAGGACAAAAAAAGGGACTGTTGATACTGCCGGGTAAGAAGTTTGGAGTTTTGTTTTCAATCTCTTTGGACAAGATGTCAGAAATGTACGGCTTAATTTAGGCTGAGGCTTTGCACTGAAAATAAGCCTGCCTGCTGGCAGTCTTCTAATTGAAGAAAACATGTAATGTTCAGATCTGCCTGGTATAGAATAGTAGTGATAAAAATAAAAGCCTTGACATATTTTTGTTTCATGAAGTCTCTTATTTTGCAACTCAAATACAGATGCAGACACGAATGTACTGACCTTTTATTTATTTCTGTTATTGGTAGCATGTTTTTGCTGTTTTTATGAAGCAAGCAATGCAAATTGATCTGACCAGAGACTTGATAGAAAGTAAAATGCAAGGCCACATTCTTCTAGCCATAAAACAACATCTGTCCTTTAGAACCTGTCCTACTAAAAATCAATTCAAATGGATATGACAGATGTTTTCGACGAAATATGAAAAAAATCTTCATTCGAAAATCTTGGGAGGGAATATTTGACAAGTTACTTCTGTCCCCGAGGTAGCATATAGAGGGTCTGAAAGAGTTAATGTTTTCTGAAATTGCCCAATACATGTAGCCAGTGGCCCCACAGGATCTGGCTTTTTACTCCATAGGATTTTATGAAATATTATTCTTTTGGGTTCTTAAGCTGTTTCCAATTTTCTCAGTTTAGATTTCAGAAGGCTCCCTGCTAAGTATAACTCTTGAATAGAGGATTTTTACACGTTTTTCTAGGATAAAATCTGAAGACTAGAAAACTTCTTGCTTATCTGGGAAACTCAACAGCCAGAGGATTAACATTTGAACATTATAACAAAACAAATAGTATCTTGTTCCGCAGGAAATCAAAACTGTTTCATAGGATTTAATCACCTTGTTTAAAAGAATAAATTATTAGAAATATTTAAGTAAAAGAGGATTATTTTTATATTCTTGTTTTTTGAAAACCCAGCTTAAAGAAATACATTCACCCCTTCATTCAGCAGGTATGGGAAAGCAAGTACGTGCCATTCATGCGTAGAGCAAATGTGTGTGGAGTACCTACTCGGGGCTGGGATGTTTCAGGCACTGGGGATTCAGGAGCAAACAAAACCAAGTCCCTGTTCTGAAGAACTCACACACTGAAGAATTTGGTGATTCATTGGGGAGAGGAAAAGATAGAAGGTATTTGGTTGGGAATCTCATAGAGGATGGTGGTTGTACCACTTGGCCAAAGTAGAAACCACAGGGAGAAGAATAGTTTGGGAGGAAGGACCATTTGGACTTGTGAATTTCCCAATTATATCAGTTGGGTACCTGAAACTCAGGAGAGAGTTTTGAGCTGGGGCAACAAGAGCTTGGGGGTTATTTGTGTAGATATTGGGCTGAAATCAAAGTGGATGAGCTCATGAAGGGTGAAGGTCAAGGGTGAAGGAGACAAGGAAGAAAGAGGACGAAGCTTAGGACATGGAAAGGGCAGGTTGCAAAAGCAGTTTTGGTATCTGTCCTCCTCTGAGACCCACCGGAGTTGTGGGAAATGGATCAATGACTCATCTTTTAACTATTATGCAGACTAAGGAACACTAAATCTTCTCCTCCGTCACTTCCTCTCTTGTGTGTTTTCCCCAGCTGATTACGAAAGGAGGATTGATATGGAGGCCCTGGGACTCAGGAACATTGTTTGGAAAAAATGTGATTCACTGTACTCTCTGGGAAGATTGAAAACACATATAAATAAACATTGTTTTGTTTTTTGTTGGTTTTTAGCTCAAGTTACGTAGGGGACAGTGATAAGTGTCATCTGCTAAAGATAAGGTCCTCAGAGTAATAGCAATAACAGCAACAGCAGCAATAATAATAGCTTTTATTGCAGGCATGCTGGGTGCCAATTATTGTGTGAAGTGCTTTACACATTCTGCTTCATTTTATTTTCTATACAATGGAATGGGTGTACACTAGTGTCCCTATTTGACAGTTCAGAAAATGGAAGCTCATCATTTTTCGGATATCTCCTGACAGAATAAGCTTGATGCTCAGTATATTTTTGACTGGGAGAATGAATGAAGCTGCTCTCGGCAATGAAGAAAATAATACTAATTTGAGGGGCACTAAATTAATCCAGCCGTTTGCATTTCAACTAGGGAATCTCATTAGGATGAGTATTATGAGCAACAAAATAAGCTAATAGTCATGTTCATTACAGAGAAGGGAATGGACTTGCAGAAACGAAATCTAATGAGATAGTGACTCATGTCACTAATGTGCATCCCTTTTGGCGTTTGGCACAATCAGATGCCCAAAGGCAGTTCTGCCTGGCAGGCTGGATTGTGGTCTGTCTTTAGTCCTACTTGGGGTACTGCGCTCCTGCACTGCCCGGTTCCCCCTTGTGTATCCTGCCTCCGTTCCTCCTCCTTAGCTTGTTGAGGTTTTATCGCTGATGCCTTTTTCCGTTCCTCTCTTATCTAGTGGTTAACTTTCCCAATTTCTTCCAGCCTTCGCAGGGTCCCTGAAGCTATAGCAATTGAAATTCCTACAGCCAGCAGTCATGTAATAGAGTGTCTCCCCCACCCCATTTAAATATGATGGAGATGCTTTATTTCTTATTCTATACCATGCCTCACGTAGGTGTAACAGCTTGAACGTGAATGACTAACATACTCAAGAAATGTGTTACTGGTGTCCTGGTCCCCTTTTATAATCTCTTTTGCATGGGGCCAGTGTCATCAGATTTAAAAAGAAAAACAAGTGAAGAAAAGCCGTTGGTCATTTAACCGAACAAGTTGAGGCTTAATTACATTTTGGGAGAGAGGCAGGTTGTGGAAAGTGGTCCGAGCCAGTGTGGACATGTGAGAGATAGTAAGGATGAAGGATTGGGGGCAGTGAATGAAAGAGCTGAATGAAGGATTTCTTGGCTGGAAGAATACAGACTGGTTAGAGAGGAAATGAAGGCTGGGAAAACTGGAGGGGGCCTTTGAAGCTAAGGACAAGGAGTCTGCATTTGATAGGGAGAACAATAGCGAGGCCACTGGCAGGGAGGGGGTGACCTGGTCAAAGCTGTGGGTGAGAAAAAACATTTTTTACCAACTGGTAAAATTGAATATATACTGGTTTTGCATGCCTGAGTCATCTGTTAGATCCATTGTTGTTGTGAAAAACTCTGAGGGACATTACAATGGAAATTAAATGAGAAAAATCCACAGTTCTGAGATTTCTGAGTTTCGACACAAAACATTACTTTTCCTTGAAGCAAATTAAATGCAACTTCTCTTGTTCGAGGGGCAGGCATCTTTTTGTCCTTGACAGTTTCAGTTTTAAAAATACGATATAGTTCAGATTTTCATAGTAGTATTTCCGTACGAATTTTGTTTACAACGTCATTTACAACTAGTGGGTGTTTCCATACCTTACATTGTAATGAATATATTCTTTCTGTATTTTTTCCAACACATTATTCTTTTGTTCACATAGATATTTTTTTAACAAGTGTAAAAGGTGCTTCATTTTCATTGACTTTTTAGTAACATTTGTCAAACATAACTTTTTGTGTGATCATTGAGGCCATCTTCATTTTTTAAGTTGATGCACAGAGATAAAATACCTATCATCTAGATTGAGAAACTGAAGGTTTTCTCATAGCTGTATTTAGCTGTAAATTATAACTGTACTCCAAGTGAATGTATATGAGTAGAAAAAAGTGTTTTCTATATATCATTATTTTGAATATGAAAACCACTATTCTATGTGACTTGACTTATGTGTTAGACTGTGATCCTTCATCCCTTAAGTTAAAATTTTTCCTTGCTATCTTAAGAAAAAGGTATGGAAATGACAAGGAAATATGATACCCAGGCAACAGCTCTAATTGAGTTCCCGACAGAGAGCAAAGCTGTCTCGCTGCTTCTTGGCTCTAACGTCATCACGTCGACTCACAGCCCTTTGAATCGCAGAAGTCATATACATAAAACTTTGAGAGTTATAACCCAATCTCTTGTTCATCGATATAGCTTCATTTTATGCCTTTCTGCTTCCAAAGTCATGCGGTGAAACCCAAGTTGAGGTGTATGAAAGCCCAAGGATAGATCAAATATTGGAAGATGATGGTTGTTTGCACTAAACCCTCAATACTCGGGATGAGTCCTTGTATAAACCGAACAGATGTGGAGAGCAAGTTGGCAAATGTATTGAGCCTCATTCTCCTCGTATATCATCCAGTTACTTTTTAGTGCCTTCAAGGGTAGATGCGCTTTTTAAACAACCAGTTTGCTACTAGGGAGCAACATAAACATTAGGGAAGATAGAGCACTGCATTCAGTTCAATTGAGTATGTCAAATGGCAATTTGAGCAGCTCCCTTAAGATTCAGATGTTGAAAAGCCTTCTACTTCTTTCCTTTCTCTTCAGGGAGGGTGCCTCATGCCAAACAGATGCAAAGTTTCCACTTCTCTCAAAGGCTCCCTAGAGGAAATTTAAACAGTGTTCCTTGGCAAACCCATCCCAATCTGTCATACTTGTTAGGAACAGGAAATTTGTTCCTGCCTCAGATTGCAGCATAGGGTTGTTTTTTGTTTGTTTGTTTTTTGTTTTTAGGTTGGTTGGTTTGTTTTGTGTTAGTCCTTCATGGAGAAGAAAAGGCACTTGGGCCCTTTCTTCCATGAAATCTCTGTGTGTCTGAAGAATATTATGAAGATTATGCTCATGGAACCAGTCAAGGGCTGGTCAAGGGCTCCTGACACAGACTAGATGCACTTCTGGTATGTTTTGGTTTCTGGTAGATTATTCCTAGTTCCATGATCAGACTCTTTGATTCTGATATTAAGGATGTGTGAGAGGGTGAGGTGTTTTTGGTTTGTGGTAACGAGTACATTTTCATGGCAATATTTACTTATTTCTTTAGGTTAGAGTACTTGGCTTTTTCCCCTAGTGTTTTGTGTATTCATTTTTCTAATTGAGTAAGTTGTATCATTTAATGTTTACTAGCATTTTAGTTCTCTTTGCCATTCTTATTTAGCCAAGATAATTTAGAATTCCAGTTCTCTGAGAATCCTCCTGTTTTCTTAGAGCTACTTTCTTGTGTTATCCCATTTACTACTAAAGAACATGATGATCTGGAGGCCAGAATTGATTCCTACCAAGCCTCATTTAAAAATATTTGTCACACTAGCAACATTTAAAATTATGTATTTAAAATATGTATTTATATATTGATATATACATATTTATATTAAAGCATATAGTCACTTTCCTGAGTTCTGCTACTGTCTTTCAGTTTTTTACTGTATTGGCAGTAGATTTGTTGATTTGGAATTATACTGATCATTTCCCTTTCGTTAGCGCCTGCCATCTTGTTCTAGATCGGGGTCAGCAAACCACAGCCCAAGAGCCACATACAGCTTGCAGCCTGTGTTGTAAATAAACTTTTATTGAAACACAGTCATGCCCATTCATTCATGCATCACCTATGACTGCTTTTGCTGTACCACAGCAGAGTCGAACAGTTTGCAGCAGACACTGTTTGTAACAGACGCTGGATCACTGCAAAGTGTAAAAAAATTATTATCTGGCCTGTTATAGAAAAAGTTTACCAACCCCTATTGTAGGTTAATTCACGTGTGCTCAAGAGTGTTGGGTAAGACATGAGAAAACCCGTATTCTAGTCCTGCTGCTGCTTCCTAATTAGCTTTGTGGCCGTGGCCAAGTCACGTTCATTGTCTGGCCTTGGTTTCCTCATGGCTAGAATGGTCCAGCAGGACTGTATGATTGCCAGTCTCTTTCAGCTTTAAAGTTCCAGAGATCTAGGGGCGCCTGTGTGGCTCAGTCAGTTAAGCAGTCAACTCTTGATTTTGGCTCAGGTCATGATCTCAGCATCGTGTGATAGTGTCCCGAGACATCTGACTCCACGCTCAGTGGGGAGACTGCTTGAGATTCTCTCTCTCCCCTCATTCTGCTCCTCCCCTTTCTCTCTCAAATAAGTAAATGAATCTTTTTTTTTAAAAAAAGCTCCTGAAATCTAATTAACTATGTTTTATGTAAAGTAATTTAAAGCTGATTTTTTTCTTACAGATCAAATTTTGGGTTTGTTATAATCCCTTTTGAGTATTTGGACACACATTCAAATTTCCACACATGTTCAGTGATCTCAAAATAATAATACAGCATGCCTGTATGAGCCCTACATGTGCCATGTAGAGAGGCAGGCATTTTACCTTATCTTTTCTAGTCCTCAGAATACCTCTCTACAGTGGATGTGAACGTTCACACAGCTGTAAGAGGCAGAGTCAGCACTTGAACTCGGTTCTCGTGGTGAAGCTCCATGCCCTTTCCAGGGGAGCAACACGGTCCTTTTTCATATGCTCCTCTATTTTTATTGTCATTTACATATACAGTAGCACCTCGCTTATCCAGAGATTGCCACTTAAATTATTCAGAACGTAACCATTAAGGAAAAAGTAAAAAACTAAAAAAGATGAACTAAAGAGATGTTCACCTCTGCCATTAAAATTTTTTTCCCACTGTCCTCTTTTATAGCCTGTTCACTCTTACTTTTAAACAAATCTAAAAATTTGTTTTTTTTTTTTTTTTTTGGTTTTCCAAATCTCTGTACTTAATGGGAAAGAAATGGGAAGCAGAGATGGGTAGAACCACCCACGCAGGGCTCTTTAGTAGAGATGGTGACCGCAGAGACTGCCATCTAATATAGGAAGGATGTGGAAGGACCACATAGCAAGGACCGGAAGCAGGTGGCAATCTCTGGCATCTTCGCCTAGAGACAAATGCACCCCGCGAACCTCCCAGTGGCACTGAGAAATTTTTGCTGCTCAGTGCAAAGGCCCCGGAGCAGCAAGGAAATGTTTCAAATTAGCACACTCAATACGAGAAGGTGGAGAGAGTTTCACAAAACTTTAATAAAATTCAGAAGGATATTAGGAACCCCAAACAGATAATGCTCCCGTTATTTGACCTTGTTCACCATGTGGAATATTTCCTTCCTTGAAAATGCCATACAAATGAAACACTGCCAAGTCCAGATTATTTAAGAAATCTTTCTCCTGGTTTTCAATGTTTCCACCTCACTTTTCCATCCTTTGTTATTGTCTTAATCAGTGCTCACTCTCTGAAAACAGTGCTCTAGAGATAAGTAAGTAATTAAAAGTCTGACTTTTCAGTTTCATGTATTATCAAATTTTCTCCCACCTTATTAAGTTTTAGGTTTTCCCATTATCTCTTTTTATTCCCTATGGTTCTAAAGAAAGTCTTATGGTTTCCCTTTTATTATTTTAATTTTTTTCCAAAGTAGAAACCCATTTGCTTCCTCCGTTTCAAAAAACCATCTTCCTCTGACCTATTGAGTATTATTCATTGTAAAGTTAGTTTGCAAAAGGTAAACTTATTTCTACTGCCAGGCTCTTGCAGGGGTGGGGGGAATGGATTTTGTGGCTCTTCCTTTTATGTTTCTCTCTCATATTCAGTTCTTGGTTTGCTTTTCTGATGTGTAGGCATTTTCTTCCATGTTGGTTCTCTAACCCCATCAGTTCTAATTGTCTACTTTGGGGAATGTTTTAAAACCTGACACATTTTTTTTGAGGTAATATTTTATGCAATTTATTTTGGGGAAAATGTGCTAGAACTACTTTTGGATGTTAAGAGATTTAGAAACATTGAATTCATTTATCCCTCATACCTCTGTGTGAGGGTCAGAGGACGGAGGGTGGTACACGTCCTTAAAATAAATTCCTTCTTTCTTTGCTATCTATATTATGATGTTGATTTGATAATGTCAGTGATAATCAATTAAATATATTATAAGCTCCTTTAATGTCAGATACTGTGTGTAATGGTTTGCATGTATTATGTCCATTAATCTTCAGTATAAGGTGGGTACAGAGTTACTGGCAGTCTTCAGCCAATCGAATGAGCTGTATTTCAAAGATAAATTTGCAAATTAGTTATTTCAAACATGAAAGATATTTCCTCATAGAAGCAATGTTGTGGGCACATCTCTAGACCGGGCTGGATTACCAAAGTCCATTAGACTCATGGCCAACATGTGTAAATGAATGTCTCTGTGGGAAGGTACATTCAGAATCCTCACTAGAATGTGGTGCACCCACCTTCTTCCTTGGGTCCTGCCTTCAATACAAGTGACTTGGCTTTGTTCTCAGATCTTCCTTTTGGACAGATAGACTATGGGAATGAAAACCCCCCAGATTTGAACCATTCATATTAATTATAGAAAAAAGAACCTGCATAAACACAAGAGATCTCAAAATACTGTGGCTTAAAGAAAACAACATTTTATTTCTCTGTTAAGCAATAGACCCAAGATGGATTTTCCAGTTTGTAAGCTGAAGCTTCCTCTGTGATATCATCCAAAGACTTGAGTTCCAGCCATTTTTGGCTCCACCCATTCCTAGACCATGGTGCTTATCTGAGTGACTGAAGCTGGCTGAGCCCTGAATCTGTGCTCCATTTTGTGGGAAAGCAAAGAGAGGAAGTACATGGCAGCAAGTCACTTTTAAGCAGGCAAAGGAGAAGAATCACTTGCCTGTAATATATTGCTGAGAACTTAGTAACACGGCCACACTGAGCCACAAACAAGCTGAGATCTGCCGTCTTGAGCTGGTCAACCATAGGCACACCGCCAACTCCATCGCTGCAACGGAGGTGGAGAGTGCATTACGATGAATGACCAGCAGTCCTTGCCTTATCACAGTGGTGGTTCCCACGTCTAGACAGGGACTCCAACAGGACAGAATTTGGGGGGGAGGAGTGGCAGAAGAGATGTGGGTGGAGGATGGACACAGTGAGTGGCCCAGGGCTAAGTTTTGGGGTGCAGTGGGAAGCTGGGCCCCTTGCTGTTGTTACCTCCTGGAAGGACTTGTTGCAGGTTTTCATTTCCGTCTCACCCTGCCTGCCATTCTTCTCCCTTTGGAAGGCTTAGGGCAGGGCTGGTTCCATGGCTGGTGACCTGTGCAGCGAGCGGCACAGTTCGCCGAGCTCAGTAGGGTTCCAGGCTTGGTTGGATGCTCTGCTCTCATTGTCTTGTCTTGAAATTCTTAATAACTTTATATTTATACTTGTGCTTTGTAAGTAAAGTTGGATGGGACAATGGAGCACGGGTGTGAGCCGCAGAGATATGCCAGGTCGTCGTGAGTGTGTGCAAGCATGGGCACACGCCAGCTGTCACAGCGGGTGAATGGTGTGGGTGCTGAACAGTTGGCCTGGTGCCTCAAAACACATGCATGTGCCTGAGGACCCTCTGGGATCCCACGGGGCCCCCTGGGTGGCTGGGCCAGAACCTGAGCCCTGATTGGTGGCCTTGGTGGGGCCACAACAGCAGGATCCCAACAGAAGCAGGTTTCGAGGGCAGCAGTGGTAGCTCTGGCCCTGGGCTAGCGGAGGGGCACCACATGGGAGCCTGTGGGAGGTCAGCCTGGCTGGCTGTTCCTGGAGCCCGGCGGTGTGGCTCCAGACGGGAAGCACGAGCCTGAGCCTGAGACGGAAGCTGCTGGCGTGTGGGCCGCAGTCTTTGTAAGTAAATTATTACATAATAACAGCATACACATGAACATTGCTATAAGCATTTATCAGAGTTATTAGAATTCTTCAAAGAGTTTAAAATCCTTGGTTTTGAATGCTGAAACATAGCAAAATGAATATCCATAGGCTTAGAAATAGAAATCACATTCAACCATTGTCAATGGAAAAGAAGGCTATTTTCATATGAACTTCGGATGAACCATTTATTAACAAGGAAGAGAATAGAAAAAGAAAATTTTCCAGAAAATTGGCAAGATGGCTATAGAATGTATAAACAGGCACTCTGAATTGTATATACGTTTTGAAGCCACTTTTGATTTCTTGTAAGATCTCCACAATTTACAGGAAATATCAGAAGAATCGTTAAAATGCCACTGTATAAATTTCCATTTAAAGTTAAATTCAGACTTATATGAGACTGATTCATATGAAGAGTTAAATTTTTTTATTAAAATTGCTCCAGGAGAATCACCGGCTCTAGAAATACTAAAATTTGTGTTTCTAAATAGTTTACCAGAAATCTATCCTAATGTTGTCACAGCCTATAAAATACGTCCAACAGCAACAGTGAAACATGCACCAAAGATCCTTGTCAAAACTGAAAATTAACAAAAATCATTTGCAATCTTGCATTTTTGTTGAACTACTTAATGGAAGCCGTTTTCAATTACATAGATTAAAAATAATGTTGCTAAAAGTGTAAATTCATAAAGGAATTTGCAGAAAAGTGAGCCAGAAAGATCTCATTAATAGTGTATTGTTAATTCATTGTATCATTAAATTATGACAAAAAATATTTTTGTGCTATTTGTAAGTTTATGTTGTTTACTGCTATTACGTTTTATAAGTAATAAAATATCTTTAGAGGAAAAATGTTTATATTTTAGTATCCTTGAAGCACTTTTTTTTTTTTTCCCCTGCAAGTGGCTCTGCACCTTCGTTTTCCACTGGGCCCTGCAGATTATGCCGTTTATCCTGGCTGGGGGACTAGTCTATCTGCTCAGCTTTCTTTGCTAAATATTATTAAATAACATAAACATGGGTTTTAGGATGTAGACCTGCTACTTACTAGCTATGTTTTGGGGAAGTTTCTAACTTTTCCAAGCCTTGGTTTCCTCCTCTGATAAATGAAGTTATAACCCTCATGGCTGTGTTCTAAGGGAAAAATGAAGGTAAAGCCTTGAAGACTTTGCCTGGTAAAAAGAAAGCACTTGATAAGTGTTAGCTTAAACAACGTCATGGATAGGGATATGAACCTCTTTGAGGAGCCATTATTCAGCCTTGACACCCCACTCACCTTCTGTGGGCCTCACACATATGAAAAGCCCCTTGCAAATGAGTGGCTCAAGCAGGAGTGCCTTCCCTCCCACCTGCTGGTTGCCCTCCTCTTCCTCCTTCCCATTCCCTGCCCCAGAGATGCCATGGTCTGGAATCTCTAGTCACAGTCCTTGACTCCAGCCTGATTCAGTTGATTTTAGTGCAAGGGGAGCCCAGGGTGGCAGGCATCTTGGCCGCACAAAAAATCACTAGGGGGATAATTGCTGTTTGATTCTATTCCTGTAATAAGGGTGTTCAAAAGGACTCAGGGATGACACTCTAAAATGTAAATGAATCTTGTATCAGGCTTTGGTGCTACCAAGTGCTATCTGTGCTTTTGTAGCTCTCAGCTACATGTGCTTCTGACTTTCCAAGTAGCCAAGAGCTGAGTGAAGAAACAGAGAAAGCCCGAGGAGAACTTGGCCTTGACTCTTTGACTCTTCTCTCTATCTCATTCATCATTAGTAACCCAAATCTTTTAAAATTGCAAAAGAGCTGCATGTGTGAGGGCAAAGAAAGAGCTATGGGACTGAATGCTGTTCTGTAGCAGGCATAGAAAAGCCCCCATCCTTGGCCCCTCTGATCCCATTTGACCTTTGATTCTCTAGTTCCTTTACCCAGGTATGTCCTTGTTGGACCCACAATCTTTAGATTCCATTCTTTCCTATTTTTCATACTAGTTTTCCGATATCTTTTAAAGAAAGATAAATAAAAAAGATAAATATACAAAGTGCTATTGCCAAAGCTATTAATCAATGCTATTGCCTTTATCGTTCATGGTCTCTGTAAGGCCTTATGATTTCTGCCATGTCTAGCACAGCACCTTCTGCACACAGCCTCTGGAATTCTTGGTGGTCGAATATATGAGGAGTCCCCAGGAATTGCCTTTTAATTGCGGACTTTTGGCTTAAGTAAAATGAGTAAAATCCAAACTGAGGAATTTCAGCTGGGAAATATTTTAGGCAGAGAGACCTCCCAGGAACCCTTCAAATCAAGCCAATTTTTATAAAAGTATTTGACCTCATTTTTCTGTCTGCTTGTAGTAAACAGCCCTGGAATGGCTGTCCCAAAATTTTCTTAGGAGGGTAATGGCTGAATACAGTTGGCAGTTTTCTTAAGAGTTCTTAGAGCAGAGAAGTTTGGAGCTTATGATACTAACATTTCAGAGGTACCCTTCTATAATTGTGGAGTTTCACTTCAATCTGGGCGCCAGGGCAAGACGTTCTAGCAGGCATTTATAACGAGATTATCTCGTAATGAGATCACCTGCTGAAAAACCCATTTCAACTCTGTAAAAAAGCACATTATGTACAAAATACAATTCTAAAAGTGTATAAAAAGCCACTCGAAAGGGAACTGGCTGAGGAAAAACTGGATTTCTAGAATTATTGGTGGTTATGAGAATGGAAAGCCAATTCTGAAGTGAACGCACAAAGCGCGTGTTAGTGGTATTAGCGGTCCATAACGCGTTGCTCTGTGAGGATGCGCATTTTGGCATCTGCAATTAAAATGCAAAATGACTTTAAAAGGTGACTTGATTTTAACATAAAAATACTGCAAACACATAAAATACAATTGTTTTCAGATACTGAAAGGCGCACCTGGGCACCTCTTGCAAGAGCATGGTAGGCTGTGTGCTTGGATTTATGGTGTGGTCTCCCTCTGGTGGTCGGTGTTAGGAAAGGTGCTGGTTTGAAAGTGGTCCATGAATCTCTTCCCTTTGGTCTTTTGCTGCCACTTAAATCTGGACAGCATCTCAGAATTCTTTTATTCTGTTCCATTAAATACAGATCAACCTATGTATTTTGTATTTTGACCATTTCAACAATATGGGAAACTTTCTTATTTTAACAAATTTAGTCGGTCTGCAGCCTTCCCCCAATGGCCATGTCAAAATTGGTTTTACTGTTAGGAAACCCAACCTGTTGTTTTTCTATCTGTTTTTTTTTCTATCTCTTTCTATCTCTGTTTTTTTCTATCTGTTTTTTTCTATCTCTGTGGCCTGTTGTTGGCATATTTTGGCTGGAATGTGTCTCTTAATTTGGCTGTGATATTTTCCATCTTCTTTAGAAAGGCTCTGAGTTGAATGCAAAGTTTCCTTAGCCCACCTACATGCCCATCACTCTTCCAGGACCCATGGCACAGCAGGAAACAAAATAGATAAAAACTACTGCCCTTATAAAGTTTCTGTTCTATGACACATATCGATATGGTTTACAAAGCTATACATTCTCTAAAGACCGATTTTTGACTCCACACGTGAAACTTTTGTATAGCTAAAGAGACTATGAATTTAAAAGACAAATAAATGATAATCTGGGAGAAAATAATTGCAACAAAAGGAGGCTCCAATAAAAAAAACACGGAAGAAAACCAATAGAAAAATGTGCAGAAGATGTAAGCAGGCATTGATTGTGAGGGACTTTTCATTTCTCTGAAGAAATAATTGGCAGAAGTGGGATTCATGATTTCAAATTTACCTGGTTAAAGACACCAGCAGGGGTGCCCTTTAGAAAAGTCTCCCAGCTGGAATTCCCTTGTGTCTTTACAACCTCGCAGGTAGCGAGGGTCTCAGGCAGAATTCCCCGCTGCACCGCCTGGGGTCTGTGCGCTGAGTACGCCTGCCATCTTGTGATCGGTCTTGGAAACTGCACCCTTTTGGCAAGTGGGAGAAAATAGACCTTCTCCCGGAGGATTCACCCCCTTGCTGAGCTCTGTCCCCCTACCCATCTACCATGAGCCGACCCCCATGCCATCAAGTTTCCCAGGATTAATTTAAGCACACTAGATTGATCAGAATATTTCTAGATGAGACTACACCACTGCTCAGATTGCAGCTTTGAGAGTTTATCAAGATATGGGCATAGTTTTTGACTCTTCATTATCTGCCCAGATGTCTTTCCTCCTCTCAGGGATAAAGCAGACCTTTCCCTCTGACTCAGGGCTGAGTTAATGCCGGATTATTTGCCATCCATTTCTAGTCCCCGCATGTCTTTCCTGAAACTTCAGCCTCACTCAACTTCTCACGTCTTCTTACTTTGGCTCATTCTGGCCCCCCCCCCCATTGGATTACTCTATATTGTTCACAGGGACATTACTCCTGTTTACCAGTACAAAGAAACATGTGAATACTGTGAAAATTTTAGAAAAAATTTTAGCCGGGTTTTTTCCCCCTCCCTCTGAGCCCTTGGGTGTTGTGTACCCAGTCTTCTAGTCTCAGCAAGTTGGCAGCTATAACCCTGGAATGCAAGTTAATTAAATTGTGCTTATATTTAGTTTTAGGCAAGGTTGATTTTCTTTTCCACTTTAGGTTTAGTCTGTGTGGCTTTGTTATATACAATCTTGGTAACTAGGGATACTCCGAGAAATTTTATGTGTTTGTGCTGTGAAAGGCATGCAGTGGTAGAAGAGGAAGCATGGGAGAGAGAACTCAGGGACCTCGGTGTTCCACCAGTATGTAAATCATTTTACAGAACACAAATGACTTAACAGTAAAAGTCAACTCTCCTGGAGCAATTGACTTCCTTTTCTGTCTCTGAGCCAAAGAAAAGGTAGGAATTCTGTCCCTAGATGCTGTTACATTGGTTCCTGTGTGTGTTGATCTCTTCAGAACCAGGCTCTTTTCCAGTCACCTTGGTTGTTACAAAGAATCCAAATGCCCTCAACTTCCAGGTCTAAGTAAGTGGTGCTGTAGCCATAAAGTTGGGGGAAGGGACTCTCTAGTTATTTGCAGGTTAACCCTTTAAGCACAAGGCATGTTTCAATACTTTGTGATGACCAACTTTCAGAAGTGAATTACACATTTCCCAGCCTTCGTAAATAAAACATATGGGGCGTTGCCCAACTCAGTGCCAGGCGCTTTATATCCATTACTGATCAGTATGCTCTAAGGCAATACCAAAGCAGGTAGGCTTCAGATAAGGAAACTGAAGCTCAGACAGCTTAAATAACTTGCCCAAACCAGCACAAATAGCTTATTTTAAATCCAAGTTCATACTTTTTTCTCCAAGATTACTTTTATTTTCATATCTCAGAATCATTATTGTGGATAATTACTTTTCTGGTCTGTAGATCTAGTCACTATCCATATGGATATTAGAGTAAGTATGTATGAATTAATTTCCTCAGCATTATTTTCTTCTAATCATGATACCATTTAGGATTGAAGTTTCCTGATGATTTAGGGGTGGTTTAAGCTTGAAGGGTCAGGTAACTGGATATAACTAGGCTTTCCTACCCCTGCCTTGACCCAAGCAATGGAATACGTGTGCTGTCCCGAGGGGCTGCTGTGTGAGGGCAAGTAAGTGGGGTTTGCTGCCATAAGTTAAGAGGGCAGAGATGAGAGAAGGTTTGGAGCAGAGCTCTAACCCAGGGCTTCAGAATCTCAGCATCCAGCTACTGGCTAGCGGATGTGCAAGATAGGTGAGATCCTACAGTATCCTGAAGATCAGTGAATTTTAAAGATGATAATGCTTTGGGATACTAAGTTACAATAATTAACAATAGGGAGTAGGTGGGAGGGTGATACAAAACAACCTTCCTAGGATTTGAAGTAAATTTTTAGATGTTAGAATAGAACTGTAATCTGGTCTTGGAAGGTGTTCTCTAAAAGTTCTTTTTATAGTAAATTATAAATATATATATTTATTCCATTGCTGGGTCTCTGGCCACATCCATCACGGACAGTTTATTCCAGCTTTTAGACTGTCAATATATAAAATGAACTAAAATAAAAGAAACTAGGATTAAAAATAATTTTGGTTTTGGGGCGCCTGGGTGGCACAGCGGTTAAGCGTCTGCCTTCGGCTCAGGGCGTGATCCCAGCATTATGGGATCGAGCCCCACATCAGGCTCCTCCGCTATGAGCCTGCTTCTTCCTCTCCCACTCCCCTGCTTGTGTTCCCTCTCTCTCTGGCTGTCTCTATCTCTGTCGAATAAATAAATAAAATCTTTAAAAAAATAATAATAATTTTTGTTTGGGTTGAAAATGAAATCCATGAACTCCTGTAAAATGAAATCAGTCCAATTTGTTATAGGCCAACAAATAAGAAAAATAACGTGGAATAGCTCTTCAAACTGATTTTTGTTTGTTTATCTTTCTCCTGAGTCTTTCCATAGGTGTTGTGACTGAGTTTCACATTGAATAAAGGTCTGGAAAAATGCTAGTATGTATAATTTTTCAGATACTACTATATGCATGCAAGAGATTTTCATTTTCTTTGCAAATAATATGTATCTCTTTTACTTCTCTTAGATTTATATGCATACATCTTATTCTTTTATTTAAAAAATCCAACATCCTACTTTGTTTGGAATTTGTCAAAGGTAATATACATATTGTTCCATCATTATCATTTCATGATTCATAATCAATATTTGCAAAATATCATTTGAGACAGCCTTACATTTGGACAAAATCTCAAAAAAATTTTAAAGTACTATTAAATGATAATTACTTGTTTAGAAAATAAAGTGTTGATTTCTTAAAGCAAATTTAGAAAGTAAACCCCCCCCCCCAAGGAAATGTTTGAGTAATTACCTCTGAATGTAGAAATCTCTACCTGCCTTGTTAAGAGGGTAGACTGTAGACATAGTGTTTCTAAACTGTCTGTGTTCTTTCGGAAGTTGAAGCTGTGTTATTGCCTTTAATGTGCGGGAGATGATAAATAACGTAATCGTGATAGGCTTCTTACTTTCCAGTGGTTTTTGACAACACTGTTTCAGAGTTCTATTTGGGATTTTAGACACTAAAACTTGAGGTAGTAGACTAGTATATCCTTTCAATTTGACAACTCCTGTTTGGAAGTTTTTCCCTCCTCCTTCCCTTCCTTCTTTCTGAAATGTTGAATGAATAAGTGTGTGTGTGTATACACACAAGTTGTGTTTAGACTTCTGCTTGGCAGTCTGTTTCTGGCAGTCTCTGATCGTAAAGCTAACATCCTGCTTTTTATTCTGCTCTTTCTTACTTTCTCCTCTAATTAGTTTTAAAATCCTCGGAGCAGGATTTTGTCTGCCTCTCTTTCATACTGTGATTTTACTTGAGATGTTGAATGATGATATGGAACTGCTTTCCAAACTCTGTTCACGTTCTCTCTCCTGCCAGAGTGCCACCAGTTACAGACCTATTTTTGTTTCCTTCTAATGATTTTTAGATAATTTCACAATGACTGATTTTTCTATAGAGTGATAGGTCCTCTATCATGCTGTCAGAGAAGCAAGACATATACTTAGTTCTTACTTTCAGGACTTTNTGTTATATACAATCTTGGTAACTAGGGATACTCCGAGAAATTTTATGTGTTTGTGCTGTGAAAGGCATGCAGTGGTAGAAGAGGAAGCATGGGAGAGAGAACTCAGGGACCTCGGTGTTCCACCAGTATGTAAATCATTTTACAGAACACAAATGACTTAACAGTAAAAGTCAACTCTCCTGGAGCAATTGACTTCCTTTTCTGTCTCTGAGCCAAAGAAAAGGTAGGAATTCTGTCCCTAGATGCTGTTACATTGGTTCCTGTGCGTGTTGATCTCTTCAGAACCAGGCTCTTTTCCAGTCACCTTGGTTGTTACAAAGAATCCAAATGCCCTCAACTTCCAGGTCTAAGTAAGTGGTGCTGTAGCCATAAAGTTGGGGGAAGGGACTCTCTAGTTATTTGCAGGTTAACCCTTTAAGCACAAGGCATGTTTCAATACTTTGTGATGACCAACTTTCAGAAGTGAATTACACATTTCCCAGCCTTCGTAAATAAAACATATGGGGCGTTGCCCAACTCAGTGCCAGGCGCTTTATATCCATTACTGATCAGTATGCTCTAAGGCAATACCAAAGCAGGTAGGCTTCAGATAAGGAAACTGAAGCTCAGACAGCTTAAATAACTTGCCCAAACCAGCACAAATAGCTTATTTTAAATCCAAGTTCATACTTTTTTCTCCAAGATTACTTTTATTTTCATATCTCAGAATCATTATTGTGGATAATTACTTTTCTGGTCTGTAGATCTAGTCACTATCCATATGGATATTAGAGTAAGTATGTATGAATTAATTTCCTCAGCATTATTTTCTTCTAATCATGATACCATTTAGGATTGAAGTTTCCTGATGATTTAGGGGTGGTTTAAGCTTGAAGGGTCAGGTAACTGGATATAACTAGGCTTTCCTACCCCTGCCTTGACCCAAGCAATGGAATACGTGTGCTGTCCCGAGGGGCTGCTGTGTGAGGGCAAGTAAGTGGGGTTTGCTGCCATAAGTTAAGAGGGCAGAGATGAGAGAAGGTTTGGAGCAGAGCTCTAACCCAGGGCTTCAGAATCTCAGCATCCAGCTACTGGCTAGCGGATGTGCAAGATAGGTGAGATCCTACAGTATCCTGAAGATCAGTGAATTTTAAAGATGATAATGCTTTGGGATACTAAGTTACAATAATTAACAATAGGGAGTAGGTGGGAGGGTGATACAAAACAACCTTCCTAGGATTTGAAGTAAATTTTTAGATGTTAGAATAGAACTGTAATCTGGTCTTGGAAGGTGTTCTCTCAAAGTTCTTTTTATAGTAAATTATAAATATATATATTTATTCCATTGCTGGGTCTCTGGCCACATCCATCACGGACAGTTTATTCCAGCTTTTAGACTGTCAATATATAAAATGAACTAAAATAAAAGAAACTAGGATTAAAAATAATTTTGGTTTTGGGGCGCCTGGGTGGCACAGCGGTTAAGCGTCTGCCTTCGGCTCAGGGCGTGATCCCAGCATTATGGGATCGAGCCCCACATCAGGCTCTTCCGCTATGAGCCTGCTTCTTCCTCTCCCACTCCCCTGCTTGTGTTCCCTCTCTCTCTGGCTGTCTCTATCTCTGTCGAATAAATAAATAAAATCTTTAAAAAAATAATAATAATTTTTGTTTGGGTTGAAAATGAAATCCATGAACTCCTGTAAAATGAAATCAGTCCAATTTGTTATAGGCCAACAAATAAGAAAAATAACGTGGAATAGCTCTTCAAACTGATTTTTGTTTGTTTATCTTTCTCCTGAGTCTTTCCATAGGTGTTGTGACTGAGTTTCACATTGAATAAAGGTCTGGAAAAATGCTAGTATGTATAATTTTTCAGATACTACTATATGCATGCAAGAGATTTTCATTTTCTTTGCAAATAATATGTATCTCTTTTACTTCTCTTAGATTTATATGCATACATCTTATTCTTTTATTTAAAAAATCCAACATCCTACTTTGTTTGGAATTTGTCAAAGGTAATATACATATTGTTCCATCATTATCATTTCATGATTCATAATCAATATTTGCAAAATATCATTTGAGACAGCCTTACATTTGGACAAAATCTCAAAAAAATTTTAAAGTACTATTAAATGATAATTACTTGTTTAGAAAATAAAGTGTTGATTTCTTAAAGCAAATTTAGAAAGTAAACCCCCCCCCCCAGGAAATGTTTGAGTAATTACCTCTGAATGTAGAAATCTCTACCTGCCTTGTTAAGAGGGTAGACTGTAGACATAGTGTTTCTAAACTGTCTGTGTTCTTTCGGAAGTTGAAGCTGTGTTATTGCCTTTAATGTGCGGGAGATGATAAATAACGTAATCGTGATAGGCTTCTTACTTTCCAGTGGTTTTTGACAACACTGTTTCAGAGTTCTATTTGGGATTTTAGACACTAAAACTTGAGGTAGTAGACTAGTATATCCTTTCAATTTGACAACTCCTGTTTGGAAGTTTTTCCCTCCTCCTTCCCTTCCTTCTTTCTGAAATGTTGAATGAATAAGTGTGTGTGTGTATACACACAAGTTGTGTTTAGACTTCTGCTTGGCAGTCTGTTTCTGGCAGTCTCTGATCGTAAAGCTAACATCCTGCTTTTTATTCTGCTCTTTCTTACTTTCTCCTCTAATTAGTTTTAAAATCCTCGGAGCAGGATTTTGTCTGCCTCTCTTTCATACTGTGATTTTACTTGAGATGTTGAATGATGATATGGAACTGCTTTCCAAACTCTGTTCACGTTCTCTCTCCTGCCAGAGTGCCACCAGTTACAGACCTATTTTTGTTTCCTTCTAATGATTTTTAGATAATTTCACAATGACTGATTTTTCTATAGAGTGATAGGTCCTCTATCATGCTGTCAGAGAAGCAAGACATATACTTAGTTCTTACTTTCAGGACTTTAAGCTGAAGGCCAGATGGCAAAGTTTCCATTGAATCAAAGTATAGCTTTATTTCAGCAGGAAAAAAAAAAAAGAGTCAAGGAGTAACTTAATCTTGAGGACATTTAATTGGGGGAGTTGTTTCGGATTTTCTTTGGACCTCTCTTTGACAGAGATAGTTTCTCACTAATTGCAACATGTTATCTATCAGGCACTGAAGGGCCTGGAGTTGTACATGTGGGAACTGGTTTTACCTGGTCTTTGCAGCAAGTGTATGGGCACCACAGATGATAAAAGAGGAAGTCACTGTGGTATTTCTAGTTTTAGAATATCTAAGTCAAGAACTCTTTAAGTGCATTTATTCAACTGGCGTTTACTAACTACTCACCATATACTGTTCTGGAACAAAGATCTGAATGGTGAAAGGTGCTAATAGAGAGTCCTTTGGTCCCTCGGTAATGAAAGAAAAATCTGCCTAATAGAGCAATCTACTAGGAAAACAAAAAGGATGTGTGTTATCATTTCTGCATTTTCAGAAGAAAGAGACAGCATTGAGGAGGGAAGGGTTGAGCAGAGATCATGTGGCATGACCCAGAGTGGGATGGCATGGTGGGAAGATGTTTGGAGGGGTAGATAGAGGTGGAGGCAGGGGATGTAAGAGACATTACCCAAGGCTTGGAGTGGGAGGTGTGTGTGCTGAGTTCTGCCATGTCCCTCATGGAGCGGGGACTGGTGCTTACTTGCTTAGGGGAAGAGGCAGGCTCTCAGAGGGAAATGGCAGTGTGGGGCAGCCAGGAAAGCTGGACATTGGGAACCCTGACCCTGATCCCTAGTATGGATCAGACATAACGGAGTTCTCTGTCTAGGGTAAACCCCAAGCAGGGGCTTAGAACCATGCGCCCGTCAGCAATTCTCCAAGGAACTGAAAGCTAGAGCCCTTTCCTCTGCTCTTCCAGGTACCAAGTCAGCCCCTTGGATCCTTGCACTACCCTAAAGAGGCTGAAACTCCTATCACCTTTTTGAGTGGGGAAGTGTGAATTAATCTGATATAGAAAAGTAAAAGTAAAGTAAAGTGATGTGGATTTCTTGCCCCGCAGGGTGATGGAGTTAGAACCACGCCCGCTACGCCTTTGGCGGGACCATTGTGAGCACACTTGAGCTTCCCGGTGCCACCTCTCGTTCTCACTTCCCACGTGTTATACCCTTCCTGAACTCCCCTACTCCCACCTCAAAAACTACCCATTCTTTCACGTCTAAATATAATGAGCTCAACAGCCTATAATTAAATTCAGAACTAAGTATTCATAGCCAAAAAAAAGAGAAAAGAATTAAAGTGTAATCTCTCTCAGACCTTAACTAAACATTTAAAATCTTCAGGGTGAAGGGTTTTCAAACTTGTTTTTGGCAGCAAAAACCCATTTTCAGTGGACTGAAATATGTAAAACAGACAAGAGTAGAACTCCCTGGCTGCAGTGGAGTAGGGGACTGAAGACACCCCTTGAACCCATGACATAGCCCTAAAACCCCTTTCCTTGGCATCCTCGGGTTCATCTGAAAACCACCATTTTATTTTATTTTACTTTATTTTTAAAGGTTTTATTTTAGAGAGAGAGAAAGAACGAGAGCGAGAAAGAGAGAGGGAGCGTGGGGGGAGGGGCAGAGGGAGAGAGAGAGGAGCAGAGTCCCAGCTGAGCAGGGAGCCCAATGCTGGACTTGATCCCAGGACCCCTGGATTGTGACCTGAGCCAAAGGCAGATGCTTAACCAACTGAGCCACGAAGGCACCCTGAAAGCCACCATTTTAACCTAAGGAATGAGTAATGTGGGTGTAGGTTTTGGGGAGAATGTTAGACACATCTCCACAAGCCAGTGGGAAGGTTATTTTAGGTAGAAGGGTCCTTTCGATGCGTTGTCCTACCATACAAGCAAATGCTACCAGAAGGCAGACTGTCTGCAGGTTTGAATGAGTATCCCACACTAATACGGGGGGATTTTAATGTTACATCAACACTTTATTTCCCTACCAATTAGAAGAATAAAATTGTAAGATGTTTATTGCCTTTGAACATCTCCCCCAAAAGGAATGATCATTTAGTTCTGTGAGGCACCTTATGCCCTGTCTTCCTTTATTTATTTAACAAATATTTAATTCTATTTTAGACTCAGGACCCAGCAGTGAGAAAAACTGAAACAGTGCTTTCTCTCAGGGAGCTTATATTCTAGAAGGGAGAGTTAGAGAGAGGCAATAAACAAATAAATAAATACCTTCTGCTGATATAAAGTACTGTGAATCATAAAGTCTTTTTTCAAGCAGTCTGTAGTTCTGGGGTCTCAAGCAACAGCACTATTATAGGTGATTAGCACGGTGCACCATGTTTAATAGATGCCTAGTAGAGGTTGAAGAGGGTAGAGAAGAGAATGAGAGGATTTCTCACCTTGGAAGATAAATACTTTTTCTGAGGAAGCCACATTTTAGTGATAGGATTAGACAGACAGATCTAAGACTGGCTTCATCTTTAGATTGTAACTATATTCCTCATGTTGGTGGGGTCTTCATCCCTGGCCTCCTGTATCGTCAGGAGTGATCATTATTTATTTGATCCAAGCCAACGCGTAGGCAGAACTCAGTACCACTCTGCCCCCCACAAAGAATGTGCTCACACCAAATCATTTAAAAATGCTTTTTTAAAAACCCCCACTTCCCTTGTTATCTACCACCTATTTATTTGTTCTCTTCTGCAGCAAAAAAAAAAAAAAAAAGGTGTCCTTCCTTTCTGCACTGCTTCCTCTCCTCTTATTCTCTCTTCCACATACTGCAGGCAGACTTTTGGCCTCCTCACTCCATTGAAACCACTCGTATCAGAGTCCCCGCTGACTTCACATTGCCAAAATCTCATCCAGGCACACTGGCATTCAATTGCGATGCTGACAACTCACATATTTATATATCTAGTCTTATCTTCTTTCCCAGACTTTGAACTTATCTATCCAGCTGTCTATGCAACATCTCTACTTGGGTGTCTATTGTGTGTGTCAGATGCAACGTATCCAAAAGGCAACTCCTGATTTTCCCCCCACGGTCTTGCTCCTCCAGTTGGCTTCTCCACTTCAGGAGATGGCAATTCCAATCATCTGGCTGGCTGGAAACTTAAAGTCCTCATTGGCTCTTGTCTTTCCCTCACTGCTCTCATTGAATGGGCCAGGCTCTAACGGCTCTACTTTGAAAATACAGCCAGCATCCAACCATGTCTTGGCACCTTTACCGCTGCTCCCTCCAAGCCGCCATCACTCTCTCTGGATAACTTCACTAGGTTCCTAACACTAGTTCCTACTGCTTTCTTTGCCTCTCTAGAGTACTTTCAACACAACAGGAAAAGATCCTTGGAAACATAAGTCAGATCATGCCACTTTTTACTGAAACCTTGTAATGACTTTACTTTTATCTAAGTTACAAAGTCTTTGCAAAGCCCCAGGTAGTTGACTCCTCCCTTCCACTCTGCTTCATCTCTTGCTATATTCTCCCCCACTTGCTCTACTGTGGCCACACAGGTTTCTTTGCTGTTCCCCCACACCCCCACCAGGCATGCTCCTGCCGGCGACTTTTTGCACTGTGACTTCCCGCTGCTGAAATCTTCCCCTGAGAGTTGGTTAACTCCCTCGCCTCTTTCAAGTTATTGCTTAAATGTCAACTTTCAATGAGGCTTGTCCCTGGCACCCTAATTAATATTGGGACCTGTCCTACACCACCCCCACATAATCTGTTGACTCTTTTAAAAATAACATTTATTACCTCATTATTTATTATAAGAAATAACTTTTTATTTATTTTGTTTGTTGGTATTGGTCTCCCAAGAATACAATCTCCACACAACAAGGGATCTATTCTGTGCTCAACGATGTGTCCCAAGCTCCTGGAAGGGGGCCACATTGGCTAAATAAGTGAGTTAAAGAATTAGAGAGCAACATAAGCTTTGCTAATTCCACATGGCAGGTGAAGGAAGAAATACACCTCCCATTCTTCAGAAAACAACTTGAAATATCCCATTATATTTCCATTTTATAAAGGGTGTTTTCTGTACTGTGCTTCTCAGGGAGACTCAACCAACCTCTTATTATTATTTTTTTAATCTCTCCCCCAAGACAGTGCCCAGCATCACTGACTCCTCACTCTCCCCATGGGGTTCCTTTACCCCTTCATACAGAGTTCTCTGATACCCATGCATACCTACCCCAAACATCTTAATGTTCAACAAAAGGAAAGTTGTTCTAGTGAGTATGGCTTGGAAAGCAGGGTGAGACGAAGTTTGCTTACTTGAGCATATTCGTGGATTTTCTTTCTCCTTTCTCATATCTTATCTTTCACCTCAATCCTCTTACCAGCCCAAAGTTACAGTGCTCTCCCCAAGAGGAATTCTTGTATCAGCTGCTATGAAAGATTATACTTATGCTTTCTCATATAGTCAAATAGTCTTGTAAAAGGAAAGAGCAATACTGGTTGACGGTAACTGGATTTCAAGCAGCCTGTAGAATGAAGGGCTAACAGGCTCTTAGTATAGGCTCAGGAGATAACAGTCTATGCCAGGACAGCTTTCTCTTCAGAGGTAGGATTGACCTGAGCTCCAGACTGTATACAAAGGCTCAAAGACTGGGTGAATGAGGACATTATACAGGCAGTGATTGGTAGGTAATTTCTGAATGGGACTCCAAAAATTAACAATCAGGGTATTGAGAGCATTTGCCAATATAAATGCTTCCCATAACACACAGGCAGAGAGAACAGAGAGGGCTGGAAGTAGTTGTAGAAAATCTAAAGGTCATTTCAGGATATGGATGTTATTTCCACAACCTGTTATCTACCAGAGACCAAAATACTGCAAAGAGCTGTTCATCCTCATTGGTATATATTCTTCAGAATCCAGAGACTTCTGAAGTCCAGGTGATTCAAAATTATTCCCATCGTCTGGAAATGTAAACTAGGGTCTTAGGCAAAATACCTTTGTACGCTGCTGTCGTTGCATTTATATTGATCAATTGCCACATGCGTAAATGGAAGTCAGCTTTGGTGGTGAAGTACCTTTACTTGGTAGAAGTATCTTTGTCAGATTACAATCAGTAGAATACATGCTACACAAAGGCAGGGAAATATTTTTGTTTTTTCACTGTTGTATCTCTAGAATAATGCCTAGCACATAGTAAACACCCAGTAACTATATGTTCAATTAACCAATCACTCTTCCATTGATCAATCTGTCATCTATTTAAAGTCCAACATGTATCTCTTAGAATTATAGATGATGTTAGTGGAAGTGGTATCAAGATTGTATAGCATGTCTTCTCCTCAAGAAATCTTCCTTTGTCACCTTAAGGGCTAAGTCAAAAGGCTGTTTGAATGAAGATGATTGTTACAAGAATGTAAAATTTATGATTGAAAAACCTCTACAGAAACTTGTTATGAGCTCTCTCAGGGTAGTCTCCAAAAAACCCAGAGGTGAGAGGCAATGTCATCTCATCTGGTCCAAATCACCTGAAAAATAAAGACAAACGTGAACTTTTACTTGAACCTGATGCCTTTGAACTGACCACAAATCAGACAACTACACAGCTGCCCTGGATAAGGAACAGGGCATGCGTGGAGGACTAGGGGTGAAGCTCAGACTTCATGATTCTGTGTCTGCGTGGCTCCATATATGGCTTTGGGCAATTGTTGTCTTAACCACATGGCACTCCAGTTTCTGTATTTGTAGATCATCATTTCCCCTAAGAAAGTTGTGATAGAATGCCTGCCTGTCTACTTTATGGGGGGCTCTTTGGAAATTCCAGATAACATATGTTTGAAGTACTTGGCTAGTCAAACAGTTTCACACAAAGAAAGTGGAAATTCTGAATACAAGTTAAGGAGACATCAAACAGAAAGTATACAAAAATTATCCTAAGTTTATAAAAATAATGTCAATTAATGAACCTAGGAACTTCTAAAGAAAGAATACGAATAAAGAAACAATTTACAATGTCCTAAAACCAAGGGCAGCCACACCTCCCACTGAGGAACCACAAAAAAGAAGTCAGTTTTGTGGAATCAGCCAAGACAGGGGGATATCAATAATCAGAACAATGCAAACAATGCTGTGTTTTAAATCTGATCCAGATTTGATATATCCATACACAAGAAATGACTTTACTGGAATAAAATATATGGGGTCTTAAAGATGAAGCCTAAATGTTAGGAGCTGTGTAATGTTGAACTTTCAGCTACATTTCTCAAGGAATCATCAGAGCCATAAGGTGGGGAATGCAATAATTCTTCTGAAGCATTGCAGCTGCTGAAATGCAGACAGATGGAATTTCTGCACTCTTTAATATAACACAGAAACAATCTCAACGATAGGATAAACACGCCTTGCAAATTTTCTCTCAATCCTAGAGAGAGGAAATTGTATAGACTGGCCAGTAAAATCTTAGTGTTTTGGATTCTCATTTTATATCTGGTTTCCTGCGTCCCTTTTAGAAGTCTGTATTTGTAGGTAATAGCAATGCAGTCCTGTGCTGAATCCTCTAAGGCTATTTGACATATAAATGTGTTTCATATTTTGGCAGTTGAAGTCCATAGGTGTCATTTGTACTGATACTGAAATGGGGGCATGTAATGGAAAACCAGACATTTGTTGTTGAGCTTATGCTGATTACACATGAAGTACCATCATAAGAAACTCAATTAAATCAATGAGTACTTAATGTTCAGCAAATCAAAATTCTGATTTCTTCGCTAGCATTGGAAAATAAATCTTTAATTGCATTTTTTCTTTGCTTTTTGGCAATATATGGTGTTTCATCGGGATTGAAGTGACTTCTCCCCATCATATATTAACTAAGAATCTCCCGAGTACCAGCCACTCTCCAAGGGCCCAGGAACAAGGGAAATGTGACAGACCTGGGCTTCAGTGCCTGGAGCATTCAGTCAGTACTTTTCCGTATTTCTAAATCTGAGTTAAAATATTCTGTATTTCTTGGTTCCCTTTAGTTAGCCGACAAAGTTCATTTCGTCAAGGAATATATCGTTCAGGGAGTGGTGACAGTGAGCAGGCAACTGACCACACAAGTGATCACACTATCTTTTGTGAGGGGACGGAGACAAGAGACATAGAAGTTTTCAAGAGTTGTATTTATTTGCTGTTACTCTGAACTGAGAACTCATGAAAAAATTAGCTTTTTTTTTTCTGAATAAAAAAGTAAAACATCATGAAAGCCAGTGACATGCCCAGCCCCAAGCTCTACCTCACGCCCCCGCCCTGCACTTCCCCACTCCCTTGCCGAAGCCAGCAGGTGCACACAGTCTGCATAGGGGATGCCCCTTAATCACCGGGCTCTGGTGTTGAGGAGGCATTCCTGGGTACCACAGAACTGTAACTAGTAGAGAGACAGTTCTTGGCAGACTAGATACATGCACCCCTATGTTTACTGCAGCATTATTTACAATAGCCAAGATATGGAAGCAACTGAAGTGTCCATCCATAGATGAATGGATACAAAAGATGTGGTTATATATATACAATTGAATATTACTCAGCCATAAAAAAGAATGAAGGCTTACTATTTGCAACAAAATGGATGGATCTAGAGAGTATAATGCTAAGTGAAATAAGTCAGACAGAGAAAGAGAAATACCATATGATTTCGTTCATTTGTGGAAATAAAGAAACAAAACAAATGAACAAAGAAAAAAAGAGACAACAAAAAAACCACTCTTAAATATGGGGAATAAATTGGTGGTTGCCAAAAGGGAAGCGGGTGGGAGGATGGGTGAAATAGATGAAGGAGATTAAGAGGACACTTATTGTGATGAGCACTGAGTAGTGTATAGAATTGTTGAATCACTAGAGTGTACCTGAAAGTAATATAATTAATTAACTGTATGTTAATTATACTGGAATTAAAAATAATTAATTAATTAAAAATGGATAGAAAATCTGAATAGACATTTTCCCAAAGACATACAGATGGCCAACAGGTACATGAAAAGATGCTCAACATCACTAATCATCAGGGAGATGTAAATCAAAAGCACAATGAGATACCACCTCACACCTGTCAGAATGGCTGTTATCAATGATAGTTTCTAGAGGGGAGGGTGGTTGGGTGTGAATGAAATGGGGGTGAATGGGGGTCAAGAGGTACAAACTTACAGTTATAAAGTAAGTCATGGGGAAGTAATGTACAGAATGGTGACTGTAGTCAATAATATTGCAGTGCATATCTGCAAGCTGCCAAGAGACTAAGTCTTAGGAGTTCTCATCACAAGGGAAAAAAAAATTTGTAATGATGATGGATGGTAACCAGACTTACTGAGATGATCATTTGGCTATACATACAAATACTGAATTATTATCCTGTATAATAACCTGAAACTAATATAATGTTATGTGTCAATTATATTTCAATTAAAAAGACACCATCATTATAAGAACATTTGTAAAATATGGAGTAAAATAAAATGAAGAAAATAAAAATTACTTTTAATCCTAATATAAGGGGTAATCACGGTAACCTTTGATACACTTCTTTCTAGGCCAGATTGTAGTTTCCTCTTTTGTATCAAATGGTGGTGTTTTTCCACTCAAATTACCTTGAACTTTGTCCCCAGACATCAAGTATTTTCTGCAGGATACTTTTCAATGGCTATAACAGTATTTATTACGAAAGTAACAAAATTTATTTAACCAACCCCCTACTGTTGCATGGTGGTTATTTTATCATTTCCTTATTATAAATCCTGATGGTATGAATATCCTTAAAAATAAAAACTTGAACTTATTAATAATGATTTCCTTTGTATGCAGTCCAAGAAATAAGATGCTTGGTTAAAGGTTAAAAGGTGCACTTTAAAGGCATTTGATGCACATTACCAAATATTTAACTATATCTTAACACCCATTTTATTTTGAAAAGGAACTGATTCCCCCCTACCTTTTTTAAAAGTAGGCTCCACACCTAGTCTGGAGCTCAAGGTGGGGCTTGAACTCATCACCCTGAGATCAAGACCTGAGCTGAGGTCAGGTGGAGCACTTCATCTACTGAGTCACGCAGGCACCCCTGATTTTTCCTTTTGTTAATGATTTTCCTTAAAAAAAATCTTTCTAGCGTTTTATCTTACCTATATTGTCAGCTGTAATTTTGAAACAATTGAATATTTGTCAAATTTTGATTTAAAAAAAAGAGCACCTCATGGAACACTACATCAAAAACTAAGGATGTACTGTATGGTGACTAACATAATAAAAAATTATTATTAAAAAAAGGAAATGGAGACCCTCCCCCCAAAATAAATAAATAAATAGCACCATTACACTAAAAGCNAATGATAGTTTCTAGAGGGGAGGGTGGTTGGGTGTGAATGAAATGGGGGTGAATGGGGGTCAAGAGGTACAAACTTACAGTTATAAAGTAAGTCATGGGGAAGTAATGTACAGAATGGTGACTGTAGTCAATAATATTGCAGTGCATATCTGCAAGCTGCCAAGAGACTTAGTCTTAGGAGTTCTCATCACAAGGGAAAAAAAAATTTGTAATGATGATGGATGGTAACCAGACTTACTGAGATGATCATTTGGCTATACATACAAATACTGAATTATTATCCTGTATAATAACCTGAAACTAATATAATGTTATGTGTCAATTATATTTCAATTAAAAAGACACCATCATTATAAGAACATTTGTAAAATATGGAGTAAAATAAAATGAAGAAAATAAAAATTACTTTTAATCCTAATACAAGGGGTAATCACGGTAACCTTTGATACACTTCTTTCTAGGCCAGATTGTAGTTTCCTCTTTTGTATCAAATGGTGGTGTTTTTCCACTCAAATTACCTTGAACTTTGTCCCCAGACATCAAGTATTTTCTGCAGGATACTTTTCAATGGCTATAACAGTATTTATTACTAAAGTAACAAAATTTATTTAACCAACCCCCTACTGTTGCATGGTGGTTATTTTATCATTTCCTTATTATAAATCCTGATGGTATGAATATCCTTAAAAATAAAAACTTGAACTTATTAATAATGATTTCCTTTGTATGCAGTCCAAGAAATAAGATGCTTGGTTAAAGGTTAAAAGGTGCACTTTAAAGGCATTTGATGCACATTACCAAATATTTAACTATATCTTAACACCCATTTTATTTTGAAAAGGAACTGATTCCCCCCTACCTTTTTTAAAAGTAGGCTCCACACCTAGTCTGGAGCTCAAGGTGGGGCTTGAACTCATCACCCTGAGATCAAGACCTGAGCTGAGGTCAGGTGGAGCACTTCATCTACTGAGTCACGCAGGCACCCCTGATTTTTCCTTTTGTTAATGATTTTCCTTAAAAAAAATCTTTCTAGCGTTTTATCTTACCTATATTGTCAGCTGTAATTTTGAAACAATTGAATATTTGTCAAATTTTGATTTAAAAAAAAAGAGCACCTCATGGAACACTACATCAAAAACTAAGGATGTACTGTATGGTGACTAACATAATAAAAAATTATTATTAAAAAAAGGAAATGGAGACCCTCCCCCCAAAATAAATAAATAAATAGCACCATTACACTAAAAGCAAAAAATATCAAAATGTAACTGTGTTAAAGAAAAAAAACGAAAAAATTATCAGCTAATGTTACTTCACATTCCTTATTCCAAAATAGACTCTCAAATTTTTAACTGGCATTTTTTTTTTAAGGCAAGTAAATATATTTCACTACGGGGCAGAGGGTCTCTAGGCTTGGTTCAAGCACACAATTGACTCTTTACTGTCACTTTTTCTGTGCAACATAGAGTAGCGTTTTAGAAGGAGAGAGGATTGTGGTGGCTTTTTTTTTATGTTTGTTTAACTAATAGCACTTTATTTTTAGATAATCTGTAGTTATTAAGTAAAAGACTCACATTCGGTATCCCCCCCACATAAGTTGCGCAATTGCGAAAGCTCCCCTCTTCTGCTCTGAGCATGGAAACCTCTCAGGCTGCAAGCCCCCTGGGGAGTTTTCTTTTGCTTTTCTCAAACACTTGTTTGTGTCCTTCCCAGGTAATTTCACAACTAACGTCCTAGAGGGCCCCAGAAAACTCGGTGAGGGTATTTGGAAACAAATCTTGAAGAGCAGGGAGGGTTTTCTTGCTGTTGTTTCTCCTGATTTTTAAAGGAAAAGGGCTAATTCTGACATGGTGTCCCTGCCCTTCTTTTCCAGCGCTCTGCGGAGGGGGCGACAGCTTTCTGTGCGCCAGCGGGCTGTGCGTGCCCGGGAAGCTGCAGTGCAACGGGCACAACGACTGCGACGACTGGAGCGACGAGGCGCATTGCAGTAGGCGCGGGGCCGGTGGGGGCGGGGCGCGGGGATGGAGGGGGGGCGTCCGGGGCAGGGGCCTGGAAACCGAAACCATTCCGCTCTCAGACCCTGACAACCGCCGGCGCTGGCGGAGACTACTGTTAGTTTGCCTTTCTGACGTGAGCAAACGTGGCTCAGCCAGTGTGTTTGCGCACCTTTCAAAGGCGCGATTCCGTTAGGAACTCAAGAGCCGGAGGTCGCAGTGGAAACGTGTTTTGCATCAAGTGGCTTAAAATTGGAGGCAGGCTTTTTATTTTGTTTGGGTGAGGCTTTTGTTTTTGTTTTGGAAGTTTAATGAGTCTAAAGGTCAGCTTTTTTTAAAATAATTTTTATTTTTTATATTAGTCACCATACAGTACATCCCGTTTTTGATGCAATGTTCCATGATTCATTATTTGCGTATAACACCCAGTGTACCATGCAATACGTGCCCTCCTTAATACCCCTTATCATATGGCTTCACTCATTTATGGAACAGAGGAAATAGGAAAATCGGTAGGGGAAGGAAGGGAAGAATGAATTGGGGGGGGGGTAAACAGAAGGGGGAATGAACCATGAGACACTGTGGACTCTGGGAAACAAAATAAAGGTCAGCTTTTTTAAAAAGGTCTTTTTCAACAGGTCAGTGTTTCACCCTCCTGATTCTTGACATTCCTGACACAGCAGATGCAAAGCCTCTCGCTTGTTTCTGCTTTCTCTAAACCCGGTGATAGCCCATGGTGCTAACTACTTTACATCCATGCATTGATAGACTCAGCCATAAATGTGTCGTCAATTTATTTACTATGGATTTGATTAGTTGTTTTGATTGAATTGTTTGGTGGTTTGTCTAATGCTGTCCTAATCTGCTTAGACTGCCATATAAAATACCACAGACCACATGGTTTAAACAGGGGAAATTAATTCTCCTACGGTTCTGAGGACGGAGAGTCTAAGGTCAAGGTCAACAAGGTTCAGTTTCTGGTGAGAGTTCTTTTCTTGGCTTGTAGGCAGTTTCTGTCTTCCTCTGGGCTCACTTGACCCCTTTGGAGGCAGAGAGGGAGGGAGAGAGGGCGAAGGAGAGGGTCTCCTCCTCTTCTTATAAGGTACTATTACATTAGGGCCCCACCTTTATGGCCTCATTTAACCCTTACAGTCTTGTCTCCAAATACAGTTATTTGGGAGTTAAGACTTCACCATACACATTTTGGGAGGACATAAACATTCTGTCCATAACATACATACACACACACACACACGTATATGCATATTGTATATAGCATATACTATATATATATTTTAGCTTTCAAGTTGTTTTGCACTTATGCAACAGATAAGAAGGAAAAATTAGCCTCAATAATACATCGCAGGGTTTGCCTCCAAAGCAGAGCCATGTGCAATTGTGTTCTAATTGCTTTTTAATGGTTTTATAATCAGCCAAAGTTACCATGGGAAAAGCTGTGTTTTACTCTGTGTGGGAGTTGCCAAGGGTGTATAAGAGCTC
>NC_048228.1:71974372-71979773 GCF_002007445.2 Ailuropoda melanoleuca
ACACACACACACACACGTATATGCATATTGTATATAGCATATACTATATATATTTTTTAGCTTTCAAGTTGTTTTGCACTTATGCAACAGATAAGAAGGAAAAATTAGCCTCAATAATACATCGCAGGGTTTGCCTCCAAAGCAGAGCCATGTGCAATTGTGTTCTAATTGCTTTTTAATGGTTTTATAATCAGCCAAAGTTACCATGGGAAAAGCTGTGTTTTACTCTGTGTGGGAGTTGCCAAGGGTGTATAAGAGCTCATAACTGTTGACCTTAATTGAAAGGTTCTTGGGGTCTATTTGCCTGGTGGAACATGTCTTCTTTCATGTGAAGGGTTAGGATGCTTATTTATCATAAGTTTCGAAAGGCATTTTATTATGGTAGTATTTCAGGTCAGTGTTCCCCAAACTGGTGTTCCATAGTACCTGAGCCCTGAAAATTGCTTGAGAAAAAAATAAATTTGAAACATACTATCAAATCTACTTTTTAGAGAGTTGTAATACATATTCACGAAATGTTACAGTTTNGGGATCCTCATTCAGTTGGTCTGGAGCTGGAGCCCAGCAGTACCTTTGCAGAACTGCCCGGGTAATTCTAACATGCAGTCAGATTTGAAGCCACTGGACTAGAGGGTGTCTGGTGTGTCTTTTGTTACTCACATTCTGTAATCTTTTGATTCTATAACCAGCTCTAGAATGGTGTCTGGTACATAGCTAGTGCTTAGCCAATGAATAATGGCTGTCACAAAGAAAAGGGCTTCAAGGAAAATGGTTGTCACAAAGAAAACAGCTGCCACGAAGTCCACATATTCTAGGCCATATAAAATCACTGTCAAATACTTTTGGAAATCATTTACTCGAATTTGGGGTAAAATTGGTTGACTTATATTTTCGTATCATTATATGACATATTATACTAATTACACTGCCTACTAATTATGCTGTGTTAACTACTTATTCCAAGTACAATTAATTATACTAATTACCACAAAGCGTAGTGATTACTCCTGTAAGCTCTTGAGTCAGGCTGCCTGGCTTCCTATCTCTTCTTTACCATTTCCTGCTCCTGTGAACCTGAGTAAGTCATTCCATCTCTCTGGGCCTCAGTGTCCTCATCAGTAAAATGGAGACAGTAACAGTAGCTGTCTCTAGAGCTCTTGTGCAGAGTAATGAACTGTTGCCTACGCAGCACGTGGACCATTGTCTGACATGCAATAATGCTGAAAGAGCGCTAGGATTTATGGTTACTGTTGTGGTTATCGTGATCTTATTCACCACATCTTCCCTTCCTTCCACCCCCTACCTCCCCTCCATCCACCCCTGCCCAGTGCTTCTTACCTCCAGGCTGTAAAGGATGACCACTGGAAGTCATGGAGACAGCTGATAAAGGTCAAAGCGTAGTGATTACTCCTGTAAGCTCTTGAGTCAGGCTGCCTGGCTTCCTATCTCTTCTTTACCATTTCCTGCTCCTGTGAACCTGAGTAAGTCATTCCATCTCTCTGGGCCTCAGTGTCCTCATCAGTAAAATGGAGACAGTAACAGTAGCTGTCTCTAGAGCTCTTGTGCAGAGTAATGAACTGTTGCCTACGCAGCACGTGGACCATTGTCTGACATGCAATAATGCTGAAAGAGCGCTAGGATTTATGGTTACTGTTGTGGTTATTGTGATCTTATTCACCACATCTTCCCTTCCTTCCACCCCCTACCTCCCCTCCATCCACCCCTGCCCAGTGCCTCTCACCTCCAGGCTGTAAAGGATGACCACTGGAAGTCATGGAGACAGCTGATAAAGGTCAGGGGATATGCTGCAGAGGAAACAGAAACATAAAATAGCCACAACAGCTTTATTATTTATTTATGTATTTACTTCTTTTATAGATTTTTATTTATTTATCTGGGAGTGGAAGGGTCAGGGGGAGAGAGAGAGAGAGAGAGAGAAACAGACTCCCTGCTGAGTATGGAGTTGGACGTGGGGCTTGATCTCATGACTCTGAGATCATGACCTGAGCCGAAACCAAGAGTCAAACGCATAACCCACTGAGCCACCCAGGCACCCCAAATATCTGCAACGGTTTTAAAACCAGCACCACATGAAGCTATTTTAGAAAGGAGACTACCCAAACGGCACAAAATAAAAACCTGGTATTCCAGGTGATGTTTCTGAATCACTAAAAATAACTACTTTTACTATATTCTTTTTACTAAGACAGGGATACAAGTAAATACCAGAAATATTGCCATCAAAATATTAAAAAGGAAAATATTAAATTCTACACTGAAGGAGGAAGCTTCAGATGTCTGGAAAATTCACTTCTGTTTAGTAACAATCTGTTACACGTATCAATAAAACTATTGAATATTCTTGAACTCCTGCTATGTGTGAAGCATGTTCTAGATACCCAAGAAGCACAAAGTCTGTTAAGACATGGTTTCTTTCCTCGTGAATCTCTGAGTCTAATCTAACATGTAAACATGGAGATGATTGAATATGGTGCTTCAGAGCAAATAGAATAGAGGAGAGGTCACGAAGAAAAAGAAGATTGGTGTCAACAAAAAGATAGGTCCTTTGAGTACAGACAAGGGCAGGATCTTGAGGAGTTATATCGATGTGGAGAAAGCTGATGGAAAGATGGGATTGAACCTAGGCCTTGGACACGGGGGATGTTTGGAAAATCTAATTCAGTGGTTCAGACGTGAGGGCTGTGTTACCCCCCAGGGGACGTTTTGCAATGTGTGGAGGACACACTTGATTGTCCCAAGTGTGGAGTTTGGAGGAGGTAGTCCTGGCGTTCAGTGGGTAGAGGCCAGAGATGCTCTTCAGCGTCCTACAGTGCACACCACAGTCCTCACAACAAAGAATTACTCCAAATGCTTAGAAGTACTGCTGCGGCGATGTCTTCCTTCAGGGCTAGAAGTCAATAGTCAAGAAGCCCAGGTAACTGTAGCGAGCTGGGCAACTGCAGGCAAACCATGTAACCTCTCTGGTCATCTCAAAATGAGGGCGCCTCTGGGTGGAAATTGAGCATTCATACTAGAATCTTGAGTTGAGGCAACACAACTATGTTTATAGACTCAGAAAGACTGAGCTAAATGAATGAAGCTCTTGATAAAAGGTCTTCTGTTCTTTAGCTGTGTCCTTTAATTTCAGGATAATCTTGAGGGGGAAAAACGTTACTAGTGTAAGATGCCAACCTGAAATGAATATCAACATGCAAGAACTTCAGAAGTAACATTTTGTATCAGGTACTCATTAAGAAAAAAATTCTGTATCTAGAAAAACATCTACCGTAGGTTATATAAAATTATGCTTGTATGGAACAAGAGAGTCGTAGCAAAAAGCTTTTGAAATTTTTGATTTGTTGGCCCTAAAGTATGCTGACAACATCTCTTTTCAGTTCAAATAAACATTTATTCCAATAAAAGGAGGCACTGTGGTCTTTGCTATTTGCTATTCATTTCTGCCGCGAAGTGCCTCCGGTTAAGGTTTTGTGTGTTTACTAATCACACAGACCGCAGGGAAGTAACAAGTTGTTTTCCCACTGCAGCTAGTTTTGTATCTAAACTCTGCAAATGGCTTCTAACCAAGTAAGTCATAATAATGGAAAGTTGAATCTGCACCTGTGTGAATAATAAGGAATTAAAAAAAAAATGCTTGAGTCATCTCCATTTATGAAATAAATGCTTATTTTTGTGAAATAATTTAACAAATGACAGCATTCATTTAAAAAATATCTACAACAAGGTGTTTTAATATGAATTACCAAGGTTTTCAGAATGGGCCTCACAGAGGGGTTGCATGAATCTTTGGAAATTTTTGGTGTGTTCCAAGGTTAATCAGATTCTAAAAGGAGTATTTGATTCCCCAGTCTTAACCGTCAAAAAAAATATAAGTGCACTGCCTAGAAAAAAAAAAAATTAACTCATATGGTTTAAAATATGTCACCCCCTCCACCCCACCTCCTCTTCTGGGGAATGCAAATACTTTTGCACTAAAGGTCAAGTTGAAACCCCTGGTTGTTGCTGATTCTAGCATACTGATTCAAAACTTCCCACCAGAGTATTCTAGATGAAAAAACAAAACAAAAATCAAAAAGACCTTTTAAAACTTCCCAAGGAGATGTATATATTTTGACGCACAAATTCCTCAACTCTGCTCAGTGGGCAGGAGAACCAAAGTTGTAACCTTTCTTGACTCAGGTAGTACCAGTGCGGTAGTTGCACGCGCGGCAGTGGGACGCAGGGTGGAGAGTTAGCGCCCTCTGCTGAACGGGATGAAATAGTACTGTTCAGGTGAAAACTGAGACTCTATTTAGTTCTTATTTTCCCTTACGATGGTCATCCTTGTTATTAAAATTATTCAGCCTGGAGGAAATAAAAAATTAAAAGTACTTACAAAGTTCTGCGTGTGTACAAGTGTGAGCATATGTGAGGGCACGTGTGTGTGTTGCTCACATACACACCCTTTTAGTGTAGGCACTGAACAGATGGTACCTAAGGCTCGCTACACTTTTTAAGTGATGTAATTCTGAAAGTATTCAAGTAGCTTCCTAGGAGACGCCTTCAGGAAATAGAAGTTTATAATTCATGTAAGTAGATATTTTAATGTATGTGGCTAACAGTTGAACTGATCAATGCCCAAGAATTTGGATAAGGGATTACTGTAGACTTTGGGATGTCAGAGTGAAGAGGTACCCATCACCAGTCATGTGAGATGCAGACTTATGCTTGAGGAGAAACAATCAGCGAGAATTCAGGAGACTGGACTATTGATCATTAAACTGAATTTACTTTACAGGAGAGAAAAGATAATACATTTAAGCAATCTCATTTCTATTAAATGCCAGCTTCTTTACACATACTAATTTAACATTTTATAGCTTTATTGAGGTACAATTTCCATGCCATATGTTATCCCATTGATTTTTAGAAAATTTATAGAGTTGTATGACCACCACTACAATCCACTTCTAGAACTTCTCCATCTCCCCTCAGATTTCCCTCCCACCTATTTGTAGTCAGTCCCCACTCCCACCCCTCCAGCCACAGATAACCGCTGCTCTGATTTCTGTTTCTGTAAGTGTTCTTTTTCCAGGAATTTCATAATTTCATAAATGGGTCATATCTGGTTCCTTTTGTTTAGCATAACGGTTTTGAGGTTCATCTGTGCTGTCACACATATCAATAGTGTGGTACTTTTAATTGCTGGATAGTATTTCATCATTTGAGTATTTTATATTTTGATTATTCATTCACCAGCTGGTGAGCGTTTGGAGTGTTTCTAATGTTTGGCTATTATAAATAATGCTACTATGAACATTTACATACAAGTCTTTGTCTGGATGTATGTTTCCATTTCTCTTGGGTAGACTTCTAAGGATGGGATTCATAAATTGTGTGATTC
>NC_048228.1:71980132-72003773 GCF_002007445.2 Ailuropoda melanoleuca
TCCCATCAAATATATTTCTTTAATAAAGCCCATTTATTATTATTTTTTAATGGCTTTTGCTTTTGTGGTTGTATCTAAGAGTTTGTTGCATCCAAGAATTCTTCCAAGGTCAACAAGATTTTTTTCCTATTTTTTTTCTTGAGGCTTCATAATTTTAGCTCTTACATTGAAGTCCGTGATCCACTCTGAGATTTTTTATGTACGGTTTGAGGTAAAAATCAGACTTTGCAATTGTCCCAACACCATTTGTTGAAGAGTATTATTTTTCCATTGAATTGTGTTGGCATCTTACACATATTAATTTACATTACACGTGTTTATTAATCTCTTCCCCAACACCCTATTAAGTAATTGATCTTATCCTAAGTTCATAAATCAGTTCACAGACTCAGATTTTAACTAATACACTCAAGTTCCCACAGCTTACAGATGACAGAACCAGGATACCCAAGTATCTAGTTTACCCAAGTACAAGATCTAGCCTACTAAGATTTCATCGCCTGTTTCTTACTTCAATATTAAACCTGAAGTTCCTTGAGATTGCATATCGCTAGTCTTATCTTGCCACTGTAATCTAGTCCACAATTGCTTATTTGAGGATCCTGTTATGAAACACTCAATTGACTTAAGTGATATTTATGTGAAAATAACAACCTTATCATCTCAATAATTTTTTCTCTCAATTATGTTCACTCTTATCAATGACAAAACCAGACTTTCATTTTAAAGGAAATTTTTTAAGGAAATAACTACTCACTTTCTGTTAAAAGTCATTCATTCTGTATGAACATGAACTTCATTAGGAACTATGGTGAGTTGAGAGTGTGCTCGTATTTGACTATAAAGGAGCTTTTGGGTAACATAAAGTGGATCTCAGATAAAGACTTTCAGACAGTGATAGAAGTATTGGCTTGGAAGTCAGAAGGTCCTAGTCCTGGCCCTGCAGTCCCTTGTTATGTGACCTTGAGCAAGACCTTGTATTTCTCTGTACCACAGTCTCCTCATTGGTAAAACAGTAGATGTGGACCTGGTTACCACTATGATTTGCCTCCCATGATATGCCTTTGTTAAATGAAGTACTGCTAGAACACCCTGTTCTGCTCTGATGACACATTGGTGACTTCTCTTATATGCAGATTGCAGTGAGAATATGTTCCACTGTCTCACGGGCAAGTGCCTTAATTATAGCCTTGTGTGTGATGGATACGATGACTGTGGGGACCTGAGTGATGAGCAGGACTGTGGTAAGTAGCGTTGTTTCCCTAAAGCTTTTTACTGAAAGTTACAGGAACGTATAATCCAGAACCCGAAGCTCATTGTTTGTTAATGTGATTAGCAGACGGAATTACAAAATGGTGGGTTTCTTAATCTTTCGAAAGCGGAGGTTTTTTCAGTTACCGTTCTCAGTCAGGTCTTATGTGTAAAGGTAATATTTCTTATATGAAGTCATAATAAGGAACTGCGTAAGAAGTAGAGTGGAAAGCTGGGTAACAGTTGTTAACATGTTAATGGCTTTTTCTCCTTGAGAGTGTTCTGTTTCTTCTTTGGTTAGCGCCAGTGGCTCATGTTTAGATTTTGAGCTCTTGAGCAAAACTTTGCAGACGGTTATAATGTCACATGTCTGATCCCCTTAGTCTGTGCAACCAAAGACCCCTCCTTTAACTGATTGCCAAGCACAACAGGGACAACTTCAGTAGAGCTGACACTTAGGGTTAGGACGAGCACATTTATTTTATGTACAAAATCTGACCTTATCTTTTAAAAAATGAACCTACCTACTAGTTGCAAGTTCATACCCATAAACAACATTTTCCTAATTCCCCACCCCAGACCCTGGTAACTACCATTCTACTCTCTGTTTTTACAAATTCAGCTTTTCAAGATTCCACATATAAATGCTATCACACAGTATTTGTCTTTCTCTTTGACTTATCCCACTTAGCATAAACACACACAGTGTTATATGTCCATTATATCTTAATAAATAAAAGAATGAGCCTACTATTTAAAGAGCTGTGTTCAGTTGTGAGTGGCATCTCATGAATTAAAAGCAGCAAAATTCCTTTTGCTTATTTAGCTTTTTGACTTTGTGGTTACCTTTAGAATTTTTAGGTAGTGTATTATTGAATGACATGAGGACTTTGTAATATGAACAACAAGGTAAGCTAAGATGAGGACGTACCCTGGGAAAATGATGTGTAATAATATTTAGCAATTAGAGAATATTGAAGTGGATGTTAGGGAACGATCAGAGGAATGCCTTGGAGTGGCAAGTGTCAGAAATAGCCCCATACTGGGAAACCAGGTAGTTTCTAGAAGCAACTGTCCAACTGCCCCTCACTGTATCCATAAAAATATTGAAAATATGTATATTTGCAAATCATCCCACAAGTCACTAGATAGATATGGATGGATTGCCTTCTGGGACTGACTAATTGTGGGACAAAGAGTGAGAGGCAATTTAAGTTGTATACATCACAAAATTTATAGTTGAAAGAGGCCTTATAGATGGTCTAATCCAAACCCTCCTTTTACCAGTGAGCTCACTGGAGAAAAGGGGAGGGGGAATGTGAGGGATGGGGTGGAGGGCTCGAGTGTAGCTTGGTAGTTGGACAGGTCAGTGGGAGGGCCAGGGTATAGTTACCATGTGAAAAAGAATGGTCTTACCACTCAACGTGTTTCCTCTGAAGATAGTAGGATATCATGAAGTGCACTCCTAGGGTGGCCTTGCCTTATGCAATGGTAATAACCACAGCTTTCCCTTAGACCAGTCTCTGCCCCTTGTTAGCAGGGTGAGCATGTGCTGGTTCTTCTGGTTTTTGCATAGACATACCATCTGTTGTGTCTTTCTTCTTTTCGCGGCACTCCATCTTCTATATACCCTACTTTATTGCTCCATTATGCCCTCTCAGATCCATGGTCACTCCGTGAGTCTGTCAGTGACAGTGGCACTATTCACGGATACTCGCAATCGTTCTCTAGTATTGAATCTGTCATCCATGAATCCACACAGATCTTTTATTTATTTATTTATATTTTTGTAAAATTTAGATTCAATTAACCAACATACTGTACATCATTAGTTGCAGATGTAGGGTTCAATAATTGTCAGTTGCATGTAACACCCAGTGCTCATCACATCACATGCCCTCCTTAATGTCCATTACCCAATTACCCCATCCTCCCACCCACCTCTCCTCCAGCAACACTCAGTTTGTTTCCTATAGTTAGGAATCTCTCATGGTTTTTCTCCCTCTTTGATGACTTCCCATTCAGTTTTCCCTGCCTTCCCCTATGATCCTCTGCACTGTTTCTTTTATTCCACATATGAGTGAAACCATGTGATAACTGTCTTTCTCTGATTGACTTATTACGCTCAGCATAATACCCTCCAGTTTCTACACATCGATATAAATGGTAAGTATTCATCCTTTCCGATGGCTGAGTAATATTCCATTGTGTACATTTACCACAACTTCTTTATCCATTCATCTGTCGATGGGCATCTTGGAACTTCCCACAGTTCGGCTAGTCATACATATCTTTTAAAGGATTATTTATAGTAAGGTTATTACACATCTCATGGTAAAGAATCCTACAGATTCTGTTCTCTGTGACAAGGAACATGACTTAATTCATCCTTTTTTTCTCCAGGAATGTATAGTTTGGGGAATTGGTTAAATCCAGGCTAAAAAGGATCATGAAAAAAATATATATATACACATATATAAATCCTGCATTTCTTACCCAGCAGTTTTTTCCAGTATGAGTATATGTGTTAATACAGTTTGATAGAAAGCCCAAGCTTAGGGTCAGGAAAGATAACCGGAGATATCTGCCTTCCACATTTACCTTAGAGAGGTAGGTTACAATTCTTAGAAACACGGTAGATTAGTCACAAATACATCAAATCAGCTATCAACTTTGTGAAACCTACATCACAGTTATTTATTTTAGCCAATGTAAAAATCAAACGTTTTTCATAGGGAAAGAAAACAACAACTAAACAAAACAAAACACAGGAACAAATTATGGGTCCTGAGAAAGCTGGCCATTCGTTACTCATCTGAAAAACTGACAGGTCTCACCCCATAGAGATGATGGCCAGTGGGTCACATGCTTGTGTCGGAGGTGGCATTTTAACTGTTCCATTATAGAAAAAGTATTGAGGGTATTGGAACAATGGGAACAGACTCTCTTGAGCTGGAGCTCCGAGTCACTTGGTTCTAAGTGTTTGTCATGCTGCTTCTCTACATCCCCACGAGTTTCTGTTTTCTCCAGATTGCAATCCCACAAAGGAGCATCGCTGTGGAGATGGGCGCTGCATTGCGATAGAGTGGGTGTGTGACGGTGACCATGACTGTGTGGATAAGTCTGACGAGGTCAATTGCTGTGAGTGCCCTGACAATTTCCATTTGCTTATTTTTTTCATTTCTGCCTGGTTAGACAAATACGGTATCCAGCATCCAAACAGAAGATCATTATACTTTGGTTCTAATCTATATAGATAATAACTAAGAGCTATGATGACAAATGTCATGTATCTGGCTTCCACATGTCTCTCCCCACAACTCCAAGCTTAATTTGGCTACTCTGGCTAAGCAGGTTTCTGTTTTCTCTATCACTGGCCACACATCTTTCTGCATCTGTGACTTTGTCAAAGGGGATGTTCTTCCCAAACATTGGGGAACTTTTTTCTGCAAACTACATATGAGCAGTTAAGCTCCCTTTGTAGGACCTCCACACATGTTCTCAGGCACATTTGTGGGAGAACATGGAGAGAATTGCCAGAGAGAAGAAAGCCTTCATAGCTCATGGAGTTACACAGAGCACACAATAATCGTTACAACATTACAGGCTGTTATGTTTCTGGGTGAGTAAACAGCCTTGAATCTTGAAGCTAGGTGTTAAAGGATAGCAATATTGACCTGAAGGAGTTAATCTGATGCATATTATGCATGTTTAAACTAATTCAAGTTTTTATTCCATATTTTGCTGTCTAATAAGAGTTGACAAAGTTGATACATATGAGATTGAATATTTAACTTGCCTATAATTTGAGGCAAAAACAGAAATGTGGGTTGCATGATTTTTAATTTGACATAAGGAAAATCATCTAAATTAATTAGCAAATGCAATGCCCAACTTTCCCTTCCCTGAATTGAGTTGGAACTGGAAATATCACTTGAGTCCTTGTTGATGGACCTAGTGGAACAGAGTGGGCTGTATCTCAGTGGATCTTGGGAAAGCAAGGACACGGCGCTCAAGGATAACAATTCTGGTGTTGAGCCTTGGTTCAAGCATAAGGAGATTTAATATTAATAATAGTGCAGGCTGAGGCTACAGGATACATGGGTTTCTGATGCTTTAAAGGTCAATAGGGATAAAATTTAGACAGCCTTCAGGAATGGAAGGTGAATGGCCACAGACCATCCCTTTCAAATGTCAGATGCCGTAAGCAGGTTTTGAAATAAGGTGCTTATTGTGTGTGGGCTACTATGCAGGTTCTTCCACATAGGTCATTTCATTGGCTCCTTAGATCAGGTTGGAATACAATGCAGTGTTTGGGCTGAGAGTCCGAGAAGCTGGCCTTCACATTCTGGCATCCGCTTTATGGCCTTGTGACTTCAACACAGACGCTAAACTCTCTAGACTTTAATTTCCTTATTCTAAACAAGGTGGATAATACCTATTTTGCAAGTCCATTATGAAGATTTGAGGTTAGATACATAACGCTCTCAGCTATTGTTATTACTGTGTAACAAGCCTGTAATGAGCTGTAGCTTTTATATTCGTAGTAAAGCTATGGATCAGGAACGTCATTAACACAATTTCTTACCCTGCCCTTAGCAAGAAAAAGTTAATTTTTAGTAAGAGCTATTTAATAAGGCAAGGGAGAGTCTAGAAAGAAAACTTTCCATTCCAAAAACACTTGGAATGAAACACATTGATGGCACAGTCCTTCACTTACGCCGACCACGCAGATACTCAGAACACTTCCTTTCTTGGTGATGCCAGGTCCTGGGGCATCACCTACACTCCCCGCAGACGGCAAGAAGGACAAGGCAGTACAGTGACTGTTGTTCTCGCCTCCGCAGCCTGTCACAGCCAGGGTCTGGCCGAGTGCCGGAGCGGACAGTGTATTCCCAGCACCTTCCAGTGTGACGGGGACGAGGACTGCAGGGATGGCACCGACGAGGAGAATTGCAGCCAGAGTAAGTGTGTGCCCCTGCCCTGTGCCTTCCTGCCTGCTGGGCCTTTCCTGGGGAAGGGAGACCTACTGCTCACGTGGGACTCCCCCATATATCACTCCAGATCGCCTGGCGCAGCGCTCCTCACAGCACTTTGTTGTGGTGAATAGCATTCTCAAGCGTCGGACACTGAACAATCAATCATTCCTAAGGGTAGACAGTGGAGGTGGAACACTTACACAGCGTGGAAGATTCAGTTAACCGTTATGGGGAAAGTCAACACGATGATAAAAGGAAAAGTTGAGTACATAGTATTCCATTAAATTAGATTAGGTTCCAATTAGGAGAACTGGCTTCTGAAATTAAATGTGAAAGCCTCCTAAAATAACTGTGTTCAGAGAAGTACTTTTCTTTTTCTTCTTTCTTCCTTCCCTCCCTCCTTCTTTCCTTCCTTCCTTCCTCCCTCTCTCTTCTCTTCTCTTCTCTTCTCTTCTCTTCTCTTCTCTTCTCTTCCCTTCCCTTTTCTCTTCTCTTCTTTTTTTTCTTTTCTTTTCTTTCTTCCCTGCAGTGTCATTTTATTTTTTATTTCAGATCTTAAATAAAGATAGAATTTAAATAAAATGCTAGTTAGTTAACATATAGTGTAATGTTGGTTTCAGGAGCAGAGTTTACAGAGAAGCAGTTTCACACCTCACATGACGGAGCAATTACACTCAGCTACACCTGGAAAGGGTCGCTGATGTCATCTGTGAAACTCAAAAAGAAAAAGTAAATCAAATAAGTTGGTTTTTAACCTTTCTATTTGTCTGTCAGACAAGAAAGTTCCACACTGATTGTTTGAAGCCCCACTTTGTGTCGAAGCACAGGGCTTGTAGGAACACCCCTTGACTTAAAAACCACTACATTTGTTTTTATGCAACCTTGCCACTCACCAGCATGGCTTAGTCATTAAGAAGGTGGCCGTGGGAGCCCAGCTGCCCGGGTTCAAGCCCCAGCTCTGCTCCTTCCTACCTGGTTCACTTTAAGTTGGTAACTGAACTCTGTTGTGTCTTGGGTTCTGTGCCTGTAAACTCAGGGTAATAGCTACCTCATGGAGTTGGCACATGGGGAGTGCTCCAGAAATGCGAGCTCTTATTGCATGGCTGTTGTGTTAAAATGTTTCTTGGGCCCGGCATATCACAAATTATCTAATGAGATCTGTCACCTGTAGCTAAATTAGTTTTGTCTTAATGAATATTGATCATTAGAATTGCTTTAGTGAAAAAGCATTCCAGACCTACAGGGAGACACTTTAATCATAGTTTTAATACCTAAAACATCAGATAAAGAGTGCTTCATTTTGCCAATTTTAAAATTCAGAAGCAGATTCTTTTCTAGCCCTGAGTTATTAGGTGACTATCAGCCAGGCACCTCCCTTTGGATCAGATTGTTCTTTCTTTCTACATAATTCATCTCTGTTTGAAATAATCTTGGATTCTTCACTATGCAATGGCAAGATTTATAAAGTATTTCCTTACATATGTGAGATGCAAGAAAGTCATATGATAAAATGGATCAAAAGTCAAATTGTATCATCTTTATATTGCTTAATCTAATGAATTCAACTTAGTAAATGTCTGTCATGGCGCTCATATGTCGTTAACCCCTGGGGATTTCGTGGCTGATAAAGCTTGCAGCTTCCTGGGGAAGATTGGCATGATACAAGTAATTGTGCAAGTCAGTGTCTAACCGTGGAGTGAAATAGCCCATGAGGGAAAATTCAGGGAGCCATGTGCCATATATGGGATGCATGGCCTGGTACAGGGCCTCAGGGAAGGTTCCCGGAGGAAGAGATGTTGGAGCGAAGATCTGAATGAGTGGATTTGACTAAATGAAGGAAAGTAGGCCCGGAAAAAGCATTTCAGACACAGGGAACTGCTTGGTCAAGGTCGCAGGGAGGAAAGGAGCAAGGCATACAGAGGGTAGTGGGAGAAGGCCACCGTGATTAAATCCAGGAGTGAAGGGGAGGAGGGTACGACTTCAGAATATTGTCACCAGGGATCCCAGGCTGGCTCTGCTAGACAGGTTGGGGAGGGAAGTAGGAGGTGCCCAGAAGTTGAGCCCTATTCAAGATTCAGGCCTATACAGCCCTCAGGCTCTGCTCCCAGCCTTCCTGTCTAGCCTCCCTGAGGCTCTAGTGAGGCCAACCTGTACTTGTCCCACCCCAGCCTTTGCAAATCCTGCTGTCTGCTTGGGACATCCATTCTACCTTCTTATGCCAACTTAAACCAACTGCCTTAAAAACTCCTTCAAGAAGCTTTCCCCTTACTGTCCTAATCTGTTTCTGTCGCCTTACATACACTTTCAGTGGCACTGTGATCACACAGCATCGTAAACTTCTCTGTTCACGGCCACACCCCTACTTAGAGTATAAGCTATTTCACTTCTTTTATCTTTTAATGCTTCATTGTCTGGCTTGTCACACAGCAGACACTCAATATTGCTGAAATAATGAATGCATGTTGTCTTATTAAAATTATTTAAGAGATGAAACTCATGGAAATGAGCCTGGCTTACCTTTCAATGACAATTTGACTCTGATGATATTTAAAAAAAAAAAAAAAAGGAGTGGCATCTCTTTTCTTCAACGCTATGATATATAGTATTGCACAGTAATGGAAAGAGTCCAGTATAATAAACATTGTCTTAGAGTTATAAATAAGAATGATTATATGTATACACATACTGTTATTTATTCTTAAAAATGTCTTGCAAGATTTTCTAGATTCCTGATGACATGTCTGAAAGTAATTGACTATTATGGGCAAGAGCTAGAAAGAGAACGGGCAGTAATTTATTACCTTTTCTATTTAACCTACAAATGACCAGGAAATCAATGGGAAAAGCAGTTTCCTCTCCGCATACCGTAAGGAAAAGCCATTAGGCTGATGCTACTGCTCTCATTCATTTGGAAACAAGAAACCCAATTCTCAGGTCATCACAGCTAGGCTTGTGATACTTTCCAAGGACATACGGAAAATATGGATCGCAGCTGCATAAGACTTGTACCATGACAAAGTACCCCCACTGTACTGCTGTTGATGCCCTATTTATTTTTAGGGAAAGCATTTTCCTTACGGGGAAGACTAGAGTTGGGTGCAAATGAGTCCCTAAAATAATATCATTTGGTATTCAAGATTCCAAGATCATTATGTTGGCCTTTCTCTCCAATCACTTACATTTTATTCTGCAATCAAGTTTATTCACCCAGGTAAACACAAAACACTTTTTTCCCCCATGAAAAGCAACAAGAGCCCATTTTGTAGGGTAGCTTGCCTCTTCTTTCTTCATTCCTACAGAATCCTTTGGAAATAAATGTGTTGTATTTGGTTGCCAGGAAAATTAATCCAGAAAGTTACATATTTAACATGTGTTCAATATGTTTGGAGAAATTGGAAGGGAATTAAAGTTATGTCATTCCTCAGCTCCACCAGGCATCCTTGATACTTTCAATCCTAGTGTAAGGAATTTACAGACGATGAAAGCAAATGCACCTTTCCCTGCTCTGCAGGTCAGACTCCATGTCAAGAAGGCGACCAAAGATGCCTCTACAGTTCCTGCCTTGATCCCTGTGGTGGTGGCGCCCTCTGTGACCCGAACCTCAGTCTGAATAACTGCAGTGAGTAGTACAGCAGCTGACAAGGGCCGTCACAGCCTCAGGAGATGCTCGTAGCCTTTTTCTTTTGAATTGACATGAACTTGCTGAAGTCTGGAATCCCTCCAAGTGTGTGTGTGTGTGTGTGTGTATACATATGTATACATATTTCTCTTTTCTTTTTTAAAGGTTGCATGTGGTAGCAGAAAAGAAACAAAATGGTCTTAGTTGACTTAAATCAGAAACAAATGTGTCATTGTGAACGGCCTATAAATCCAAATCGCTTAATATCATTACCATTACTTTCAGTTCCACGTCAGCTCCTATCTGTTACTTTCTTGGCTCCATCTGCAGGCAGATGCTCTCTTTCTTCCCTCTTAAAGCAGAGCTTCAAAAATGGAAACTTTACCCAAGAAGCAAACACGAAGTTCATCTAAACAGCCGCATGAAACTATGGAGGTCTGTTCTGCTAGTAACACTCATGCTCACCTTTCCAGGAACTTTGTGACCTAGAATGATCTTGTAGCTGTTATGTACATTTGTCTGGGTGACAAATGGTGTAAACTATTGGCTACTCTAAATTCGCTTTCAGGAGGGGGAATTCCTGGGGGAGAGAGAATGGGCGGGAATAGCAGAGGGCTCTGCGGGCTCTCGCAGGGAATGGAAAACGAATCAGAAAGCCCCAGCAGACTGATTTCTAGTAACGAGCTCTTATTTGTGGGCTCCGCTTTCATATTTGGCTCACTTCTTTCCCTTTCTATGATTAATGTTTGGCCTCCTCTTCAGCGTGGGGCTTGAGATTCAGAAGCCAGTCTGTCAGCTTTCAGTTGGCAAGAAAGTACGAAGGTATCTCCAGCTGAAAGGCTGCAGGGTTCAGGTCCCGGTTTTACTCAGTGACCTTTCTGCGTCACTGTGGGGCTTATAAGGGCTGCTCCTGTAGCCACAGGAGTGTGAGGGAGGCAGCCAAGGAACAACCCAGACTGAGAGGACTTTTGTTTATTTTCACGAGCACTTAATAACTGCGTGGCTAAAAGCATGATGCCCAGCCCTTTTCCACTTCTATATGAGAGAACAGGTGAGAGAGACGTTAACAAGACCATTAAGACATATTGCCACTTTACTCACTCTAAACTGACTTAAATATGTGTGCGTATATGTGCGTGCATGACTGCGTATATGTGCGTGCATGACTGCGTATATGTGCGTGCATGACTGCGTGTATGTATGACCATGTATGTATATGTGTGTATGTTCTGGGTCCATTGTTTCACTTTGCTTTATCCCCCCATCTGCTCTGGAACTTTTTCAGAAGTCTTTCTTTACTTCACCTTGAACTTGGCGTGAGCAATTTTGAACAGTGACAGTGTCATCTCAAAGACACATGTTTATTATTAAAGTTTCAGGGGTTGTCTGACATGGAACAGCATAGCCAAAAAAAAAAAAAAAAAAGTTGAAAGGGCAGTGTTGTTAGCCTGTGTCAGATTTGGGTGAGGAGTATTGAGCACATGTTGTCCTATTTTCTCCATTTTTGAAATATGTCAAAATTTAAAATTTAAAAATATGTTACACCTGTCAAAAAGAGAAGTGGAAAGAAGGGTACTAGAGAACTCTGGCTCATAGTCAAGCGGTATTTATGGCGTGCATAACAATGTTCCAGGCTCTGGGATGGGCACCGGGCACTTTAATGGCGAAGGGAGACATGATTTCTGCCTTCCTGGAGATAACTTTTCCGTGTGGGAGAACACACTGCCATCTTTCTACTCATGTATACTACATTCGTTTTCTCTCTGTGTTCTTTCAATACACTCGAACAGTGTCCCTAGCATCTCACTGTCCCTTCAGCTCCTTCATTCACCACAGATGTTCCTGCCAGGTTCTTTCCGTATATGTCCAGCAGACATTTGATCACCCCTCTTCTGAGTGCCAGGCACTGGGCTAGTCATTGGTCTCTCATTCCTTCTGTGTTATTAAAAATACCTTCCAATGGAAAGTTCCTGGACATGTGTCTCTCCCCACCTCTCTGTGCCCATGACCGCTGTGGCTGTATGAAGCCAGCTATGACTGTCATACTCCAGGGATTCTCCCGTTCCTCACAGTGTTCCATCGACTGTTAGGTCTACGTGTTTACTCATGCATTTCTTTTTCTCCAGCATTGAGGAGGCAATGAACAGCTTTGTTCTTTGAATAAATTCCTACCAACCTCTCAATTTTGCCTTCTCCTTGCAATCTCTAGTTGGAAGAAGCAAATAGTATAGGGGTGTGGTAAAGAAGCCAAACACCATAATGGTTAAGGACGTCAGGCCTTGGAAGCAAATGGTAGATGAGAGGAATGATCTCTAACTAAAAGCATTCCCAAGAAATGAGTGAAAAATAAATGATTAAATTAGAATAGTACCATTTGGTGACCAGTTGTTTCCATTTGGTAACATGAATTGGTGAGTTAATGGGTCAAGGCATTGAGCACCTACAGCTACTCACATCACAAAAAGAAAGAAATCAGATGCACTTTGCCTTCTGATGGAAGAACATTGTAGCACTGTAGTCTTCCCTAAGGGATGGAACTTAATCAACCCTCTGGATTCAACTGCCAGTGTTCAGGAAGGAGGAAGGGCAGACGGAATGTATTTAAATTCACCAGGAATGGGTAGTCAGCAAAATTCAAACTCTGGCTCACTTTACAGTCAAAACCCGGGTTCTTCAATAGCTAAACTCTAATTAAAAATAAAAGAATGGAGGGGGAAACCCAGATTAAGAGACTTAGAAGACAAAACAAGTTTTAAAGAAGGGGTAGGGCTTAACTATAGTATTCAGGGTGCAGTGCACACTTAAGTAATAAAACTGTAAAGCAGAGGAAGGAGGTGATGCTATGAAACTCAGTAGTTACTCTGTGGAGAAAGGAGAAGGTTGGTAGAAGACAGGGTAAACGGACGGCCACCTGGGATGTCTGGCAAAGTTCAACTTCTTGATCTGGATGGTATGTACAGGAGTGTTCACCGCATAAAACTCGTGAAACTATTAAAAATAATGATAAAGAGAAATAAAGAATTTGAGGCAATGATGAATCTTAGAATATTGTGTATGACAATGGATGTTGAAAGTGACATTTTCTCACGTAAGTGACCATCATTTAATACATGATTTCCAGTGGCTGCAGAGTATTGCCTCATGGCAAGCATATGACATCATTTAGTTAACAATCCCATCTTTAGGTTGAATTTAACAAACATGGTTTCAGACTTTGAAAGGTGGGCTATCATCGGGACTCCATTAGGATTAAGTTTTTCACCATATATTTATTAAACCTCATTTATGTTCAGGACAATGTGCTAAGCACAGCTTCAAAATGCATAGAGAACAGTGAACAGCCTCATGTTTGTAACACGACTGCCCTCTAGTGGCTATCGTAAATCAAGCTTGCGTGCGAGTGAGTCTAATTCTTGAGATAAAAAAGCTCATTGATGCTGTAAATCATAGAATTTGAGGTTGATAGATATTTTGAGAGTTTATCTTGCTTAACACTCTGTGAGGAATGCCTTATGAAGGAATAAAACACAAGATTCAATCACCCTTACCACATTCAGTAGAGATCTCCAGAGTAATATATGATGGTAACTTAATCCTTTCATCTTCCTTGGCTCTGAAACATTGAAAGCTTATATCTCATCCTAAATCAAAAGCAATATAGTTCCCACATATCAAAGAAAAATATATCTATGTCATAGGTCTACTTATCATCTAATTAAAATATACCAATAAACGTTTAAAACTTGATAAGGTTGAGGCATAGAAAGGAAAGGCATATGCAAAAGGAAAAAAAGACTGCATCGAAAATCTGTGTTAAGAATACCACTTTTTGGTAAAATTATATTAAAGAAATTAGGAAAAATATAGTTAGAGTGGCATCTACTAACTTATAAGTCCGTCACGATGAATAATTAAGCAACAAGAGCAAATTGAGGAATGCTAGGAATGTAAGATTGTACTCTGACAGAAGCAGGCAAGCACAAACCTGTCCGTGTTTTTAGATGCTTGTATGTGTAGATATGAGCCCGTGAAAGGCAGGGAAGGATTCAAACCCAGTCTGTTGGCTTTGAGGGTAGGTAAAAGAAAGAGGGGGCAGGGAGACGATGAACTTTTTCTTTATGCATCTTGCATTGTTTTTATTGTTATGAGGAATAGGCATTTTTTAATAGTATGAAATCCGAAAGATTTAAATGTTACTCCTCTTTCACAAATCAATGGACGTGACAAACGGAACCAGCCCCCATACCTCCTCTGTGTCTTTCTCTTCTCTCCACCCTGTACTCGTTGTCAGGATTGTGCCAACTTGACAACGTTATCTCTTCCAGTACATTGAGACTGTAATCACACTTTGTCCAGAAGGCTTTTCATCAGGCTCCTTATCAACAGAATTTTCTTGAAGCCCTCAGGTGCTTTAAATGGAGAAGTGGTTCCAGGGCTGTTTTAATATCTCACCCCAATCCTTATTACGAATCAGCACGTATATCACTTCTTGGTCAAATAATGAAGTTTAATTGAATAATGACTCTTAATAAGGCCTGGAGTCTTGGTGGGCCTGGGCAGACTCACCAACACCCTTGCTTACCTCTCACGACTCCTGCAACAGAGAGGGAACGGGGAGGCTTTCTGCCAAGTTCCCCAAAACCCTGGTTATCCTGGGAAGGTTTCTTGTGCCGTTCTTGCTTCACCTTGTCCCTCTGAGCTCTTGGCGCTTTTTAATACTGTTATCCTATTCTCACGCTTACACCAGAGCTACCAGGAAATGTGTCTTTCTTCCTATCGAGATTATAGAGTGCCTTGATGGCAGGGACTCTATTTTTCATTTTTTCTACATTTTAAGTGCCTAGGAGAGTTCCTGACACTTCCCCAGCTCCCCCCCCATCCTTTCCTTCTTCCATTGGCACTGTGCTAAGTACAGACTTTGAGATCAAGAAACAAAGTCTCATTTCTCAAAAATCTCTGAATTAGGGGCGCCTGGGCGGATCAGGCAGTTAAGCATCTGACTCCTGATTTCGGCTCAGGTCATGATCTCAGGGTCATGAGATCGAGCCCCGTGTCTGGCTCTGTACTCAGCAGAGTCTGCTTAAGATTCTTTCCCCCCCTTTTTCTTTTGCCCCTCCCCCTTCTCTCTCTCTCTCTTTCTCTCAGATAAATAAATAAAATCTTTTAAAAAATCACTGAATTCTGTGGGGGACGCAAGTAAGGAAAGAATACGGTAGAGGGCAGTGAGTGTGTGGTTGGAATATGCCTAAGATGGTAGGGTGCTCAGCAGACACTGCTGCTGGGAACGGGAGGGGGAGAGTGGTTGGCCAGGAAGGCTCCCCAGAGGAGGTGTTTGTCTGTGCTGAGTCCTATAGGCCAAGCAGGCATTCGCCTGATGGAGAAGATGGGAAAGGATCATTCCAGGCAGCAGGTGCTGTTTGCCCCTGGCAACTAGAACCATGACTGCTTTTTAGAGGTGATTACAAGTGTGTCAAGAAGAGGAGATAAGAGCTAACAGGGCCCACAAAGCCATGCCATTCTTAAAATATTTATTGTCACCAAGGAAACACCAGTGATGAGATAGTCTTTGGTGCTGAGGCTGGAAAGTTAGGCTGTGGTTGGAGGGTGAGACAGCCTTGGCTGCCAAGCTAACTGGTTAGTATTTCATCTCATTAGCTATGGGTGCCTCATGAGAGCTCAGCCTCCTCTTGCCCTGAAATCTTGCCGCCTTATATTTAAATCCACTGATCAACAGTCAAACGTATAGAAAGAAATAATCTAATTGTCTATTTGACCAAATTCATTCATTTTTTTAAATGGCTGTGAAGATGAGGGAATATATTCATTAAGAAGTAATGAATAAATCAGAAGACATAATGAGTAAAAGGAAACATTCAAGAGAGGTGCTTTCAGACAGGTTGAGCCAAGGGAAAAAGTGAAGGAAGACCTTCTCTGACATTCGTACTGGGCACTGTGCCAGCAGCTGCCTGTGCAGAAATGATTCTGGGCTTGGCATTTCTTTAACCAAATTATTTTCTTTTCTGATGGAAGTTATATACTGTTTGCATTCTAGTCTTTAGTTATTTTTTTTAAAAAGAAGGTAAGATAGATTTCAATTTTGTAAGTTTTAAAGAAATTGTCTTACATATGAAATTTGCGCTATATATATATATACATATATATATATATATATGTATATATATATATAAAATCATACATATACACCTATATGTGTGTTTTCTTGTTAGGTCATTGTGAACCAATTACGTTGGAACTCTGCATGAATTTACCCTACAACCATACGAATTATCCCAATTACCTTGGCCACAGGACACAAAAGGAAGCATCCATCAGCTGGGAGTCCTCTCTTTTCCCTGCACTTGTTCAAACCAACTGTTACAAATACCTCATGTTCTTTGCTTGCACCATTTTGGTACCAAAGTGTGACGTGAACACAAGCCAGCGGATCCCACCTTGCAGGTAATACAATGAGGTCACCCCCAGGCATCCTCATTTTCCCCTCAGGGAGAATCAAGGGATCAGAGACTTAGTTTGAGTTTAGACAAGGTCCATATTGCTAAGGAGCTCTGTATTTAGCAAATTATGTGTTTGAAAGGTAAAGAAGTAGGAATTCTGAAATGAATATTTGAGTAAGAATTCGTTACCCAAGTACCACACAAGGGAGGTATGAACTGCCTTTGATAAATAGTTCACATATTTTATTTTTTTTAATTTTATTTATTTATTTGACAGAGGGAGAGAGCACAAGCAAGGGTAGTTGCAGGCAGAGGGAGAGGGAGAAACAGGCTCCCTACTGAGCAGGGAGCCCAACTCGAGGCTCGATCCCAGGACCTTGGGCTCATGACCTGAGCTGAAGGCAGATGCTTAACCGACTGAGCCACCCAGGTGCCCCAGTAGTTCACACACTTTAATCAAATAAAATCATACATGTTTCACTTTGGTGGATCAAGAAGTGTTCTAAAATGTGAGTCAGCAGAAGAAGGGGTGTATCTGCTTTTTTCCTCTGGCAACATTGATGTTTTAAAATGCTGCCTCTTGATAGCGCTCAAAACTTAGAGACATTGTATAAGCAGTGGCCTGAAGGTTGGACAAGGGAGGGACATCGCTGACGTTTTCCTGCCTGCTTGGATGAAATGAGGGGTAACATTTCAAGCCTGTAGCTTGGATTTAGGATGAGTGATATCCTACTTCAGGTTACGAGCACCACTCTGGAGTCCACCATCCGGTCCGCGTCCTGGCTCTTCTGTAGCTGCCCTGTGGCCTGGGCCAGATTCCTCCGTCTCTCTCAGTCTCAGTCTACTCTGTCTGTAAAATCAAGACGGGGCACCTGGGTGGCCCAGTCAGTTCAGCGTTTGCCTTTGGCTCAGGTCATGATCCTGGAGTCCCAGGGTCCCTGGATCGAGCTCCATGTTGTCGGGCTCAGCAGGGAGTCTGCTTCTCCCTCTCCCTCTGCTGCTCCCCCTGCTTGTGCTGTCTCTGTCAAATAAATAAATAAAATCTTTTTAAAAAAATAAATAGATAAAAATAAAATCAAGACAGTAATTGTGGTTGGATTGGGTTGTTGGGAGTTCCAGGGAATGTGCATAAATGTCAAGGCTTCTGGCTGTAAGCTCTGAGCGCACGAGAGCTGTGATGGTAGGAGAGGAACACTACCGCTTAGTGGCAGTTTGGTCTCTCCTCTCTGCCACGTGTTGCGGTGTAGGCAGAGAGTGTACGAGACAAGACAGCTGTCGAGAGGTGGGCAGCTGCACTCTTTGTGCTATTTTCCATCAAGGGGTGAATATACAGATGTGCTTGTCTAAATGTGAGCAGTAACTACGGGACCCATATGCTGGGATCAGAAGTCACTTGGACTTTAAGAAAAAGCAGTAATATCGATAGAGAGGACAGATGGGAAAACAATCAATGAAATACCAACTACCAAATGAAATGATGACAGGGAAGGAGCAGCTACAGAGGACAGGAAACAATAAAATTTCAAAATGAGTTGGGGCACTGAATAAATTATACAAACAGATTAAAAGTTAATGTTCCCTTGTGCAAACATAATTCTGAAAACTTCTGTAAAATGCCTTTTGAAGTATCGCTAAGAAAACGTCTCCTCATTTTATTTTGAAAATTTATTTCTAAATTTTATTCCAGTGTGGCTGAGCAAGGTCAAGGTTAGTGAATAATAATTTGTGATAATCCTTACCAAATGCTTGCATTGATTTTCTTTTCACATGTATAAAAAATTTCCCTAATGGAGTATTCTCTGGAACAAATTTACATCCGCATATGATTAATAATTTCAGGGCTTATGTTTCACATTAAAATGCCCAAGACAAGACTGACCCTGAGATGTTATTTGATCAACATTTTAGTGAACTTCCTTTGGATACTTAGTTCTGTTTCTTTGGTTTATATGGACATCCTTCATTTTCAGCGGCTCTCAAAACGAATTTTACATTCTGATATTTGCTTATAAGAATTTTTTTAATATTCTGACAAGAATCCTACTCTCATGTGTTCATGAAGCAATGCTGCTTTTGCCAGGCCCGCTTATGGCTCTTAACCTTTAGTTTTTAAGTTACGAGTCTGAAAAATCTGACATTATTGAGCCCTTACAATGTGTTAAGTATTTTAGGGTAGTGCTGCTCTGTTGTCCTCAAAATATCCTTTTGAGGGAGGCCCCTACCATCGGGGTTGCTGCCTGTGGCTGAACCCCACATGGGTCAGGATAAGAGCAGTGCCCCCTGCCTTTGCAGTGCGGCACATTGTCTTATTTTTACCTTATTACCTCACTGTATTCTTTTCACGTATTATTGTATGATTTCCATTTTATAGAAAAAATAGGATGTGGTAGAGTCAGGCGCTATACAGTGCTCTGTATAAATTAGGTATCCTGTGGCTAATTTAAAATTGCAGTAATTAAATTATAGACATTTTTAATAAATCTGCAACAAAGCTATTAGTCTAACAGAGTTATTGAACACTATTGGACATCCTGTTTTTGCAGAACTAACATGGGAATGCCATGGCTTTGTTTTCACCTGAGTTCTGAGGCTAAGCACAAGACAGACTTAATGCAGCTAGAGCTTTCTCTGAAACTTCCCCATTCTATTGTTCACCTGTCCCTACCAGTTTTTAGCCAGACTGCAGCTGACCTTTCTGGAAGGGCTACTCCATTTTATGAGGAGAGAGACAGATGGTGAACTTTGTTGAAATTAATAGTTTAAAGTTTAAAACTTTTTTAAAAAGATTTTATTTATTTATTAGAGAGAGAGAGCGAGCACAAGCAGGGGAGTGGGAGAGGGAGAAGCAGACTCCCTACCGAACAGGGAGCCTGATGTGGGGCTCGATCCCAGGACCCTGGGATCATGACCTGAGCTGAAGGCAGTTGCTTAAACAACTGAGCCACCCAGGTGCCCAAAAGTTTAAAACTTTTGAAAATAAATAACATATTTGAAAGGAAATAAAAAAATTCGTCTAGAAACTTATTTTGGTTATGTTTAGTTTTTTTTTTTAACTATGTAACGCATTTCTTAGGAATGTAAGGAAAGTATAGAAGTAAAAGTAAAAACAGGAAGTAAAGAAACGTGAGACATGCTGATACTTCTTTAAAAACACGCTTTGTGCAAATGCGATGACACACATGAGAGAAAGTACCTAGCACAATGCTTAGTCTATCTTTTGTTTAAAAAAGAAACAAACACGCTTTATTTTAACCAACTTGGGCTCAGTAGAGATGGGACTGGGACAAGTACCAAGCTTTTCAACACTACCGGTCTAAGATGCAGTGATGATGGCCATGCCTTAGGGAAGCCAGGTTGGCACAGGAAACAGCTCCCGTGGCGGGCCCCAGAGGGAGACACTTCTCAGGTGGAGACTGTTGTATAGAGGCCACGACTCTGCGTGTCAGGCGATCCACACACGTTGAGAATTTCCTGGCTTAGAATAAAAACATTGGAGAATGTGTCTGCTTGAAGGACGAAGAGTGAGAAAGGTAAAGTGCAGAGGAAAGTCTGTTTCCTGGGTGTTGCTCAAGGGCATAAACCTGTGATTAGGAGAGAGGAAGGTCTTGAAGATCTTAGGCACCATATGGTGAATATAGACAATATTGTATTATAATCATTGAACTTGCTAAAAGTCTAGATCTTAATTATTCCAACCACAAAAGAGAAATGATAATTATGAGATGCGATAGAGATTTTATCTCTACATGACAATCACATTATAATAGATAAAGGTATCAAATCAACATGTTTTCCACCTTAAATTTCCATCATGTTATATGTGAAATATATCAACAAACTTCTATTGCTCTTTCTGTCGTGAAGTTTCTCTTAGTGAAAGTATGTTGCTGGCATGCATGTCCTTTGTAGAGAGAGGAAGTACTCATTTTGTTTTCCCAAATATCAATTACATACCTGTGCGTCTGTATGTATTGGTATATACAAAGACCGGACACACAGAGACCCACGCTCACACAGAATTAAAACCCTACATATATTCCTAACATACCGTCTCAGGTCTAGCTATTTCTGCTTCTCGTGTTTTACCTTTCCTGCCCTCTTAGAGCGCTGTGCCAGCACTCCAAAGAACACTGTGAGTCTGTCCTTGGGATCGTGGGCCTACAGTGGCCTGAAGACACAGACTGCAGTCAATTTCCAGAGGAAAATTCAGACAACCAAACCTGCCTCATGCCTGATGAAGCTGTGGAAGGTGAATTTTTAAATTAATTACCATGGGCTATCTAACACGGATGGCCCTATCAGCTACCTTCCCAGGGTTCTCTGCTGTTAGTGTTCTTACTCTGTTCTCTTTGTCAATCAGGCTGCGTGGGTGAGTGAATCTGTGAACTTGGTTACATTGAAAAACTTGGTGCTCATCTGTTAGACTTTGTCTTCATTTTAAAAATAAATTGCAGGGATGTGTTTAATATTCCAGGTGTTCATCGTAACCATACTCAACTCATGGAGCCCCCATTATATGTGCATGCTGCTTTATACTAGGGGTCCTGAGGGTAATGGGGAGCCTCAAGCCCTGGTTACTTCGGCTTAAAAGCATTTAGAGGTCTTGGCAGCACAGGATCATCAGGTAGAGAAATGGAATCAGGGACCTGCCCACCACTGATGGAAGGATTAGAACAGGAAACAATTTTGACACATTAAGGGCAGCGGGGTAGTTAGAAGCATGGGCTCCATGGGCTATTTCAGGCTCTGGCAATCCATTGAATGGACATGGTTGTCCATGGAGCCACATGGAAATAGACAGATGAGCTCATGGTTCCAGGTTTTCTGTCTGTTGAAAATAACGTGGCTCATTGTTCTGAACAGAATGCTCACCTCGTCATTTCAAGTGTGGCTCTGGACGGTGTGTTCTGGCTTCCAGAAGATGTGATGGCCAGGCCGACTGTGATGATGACAGTGATGAAGAAAACTGTGGTATGTGTGAGATGACACTTTTCTTGAATATACAAGAATGCCCGGTTAGGGTAAAGGACTATATTTAAAAATGTCAACTCTTCACTTGTAAGTAGTGATGAGGATTGAATGCTAATGCATTTACTTTTAATATTACCAAATGACAAGGTATGAATCAATAGGTGTTTTTCCTGTTAACTCTATTGGTTTTCCCTAAATTATACTTCTATTAATAACCTTGATGATATATGCGCAAATCCTTAGTAAAAGGAGAAGCACTTCACAAATGTAAGGGATTATTTTTATTATTAGAGATATAAAGCAGTTGTCACTTGTCTAAAAGTCAGAATAATCGTGTCTTTGCATATGATTTCCATGTTGTTAAATAGGCATCTAGATACACAAAGACAGAGTTCAGGCTCCAGCATTCAAATTTTATTGGAATTCATTTTCATGCCCTCTCTGATTTTGTCTCTGTCAGCAAAGGATAAAACTCTTTCTGACGTTTCTGCATTGAGTTCCAAAATCACCAATGGAAAGGCCAGAAGCGCTAATGGTAATTTGAGTGGAGCTAATTCCCATTTTATTTTCCTGCAAATCTCTGTAGTTGTAACCTCAGAATGTGTCAGAAAATAGGCAATGCTCTTTACTAAGCAATATTCTGGAGGAAAGCAAAATGAAAGGCTATCCAAAAAATAGTTTGGTTATGATCATTTACCTTGTTCCGCTTACAAACGAATTGACACCCTTTGTCTTTAAAAGCACAAAGGGCAATACATCTTTTGAAATCATTTTATTCTTTTGGCCTTTGAAGTATGAAATATTGCCTTGCTTCCCAAAATGAATTTTACATAGTAGACATTGCCCTTCTGGTCTAGACAAAATGTCACAAGCAATAAACTGAAATTCTATCAGTTGCTATAAATATGGACAAGTGCATCCTCTAGAAAATTAGACCTGCCAGAATGATGGTACAACGGCCAGGGGTAATTTTGTTATAGAAGAACATCCAGTGTTTTGAGAAGCTACTGTTGTTTGCTTGTTTGTGGTCTTTATGTAGAGAAATAAATCCAAACTCATGGAATATCCCTATATAAATGATTTATTGAGAATCTATTGGATATATTTGCTAAACTATGACTGCAATGGGTTATGGTATTCTGAGATGCAATTTAAAATGGATTATCTTTGATACTTTAAAGAGATTACATGGTACTCTGCTGGGGTGGCTAGGCCTGAATATGTGGTAGGGGACTAAATATTCGAGAAACGTAAAAACTTAGTTTTAAATGGTCCGAGTCTTTGAATATATTCGGCAAAAGAAATTCAAAGCACTATAGGGTTAAATGACCCTACAATGTCAAGTTTCTAGTTGAGCCATGAGTTTTTATCAAGACTTTATTCACACCATTAAAGGTGCACCAGAATGATAGAGTCAGTGGTCTAATCCCTATCAATACTCAATATATTGGCGGCACTATTGAGACAGAGCTCTAGGCAAGGAAAGTTAAAAGTGGAGAGAAATGAATTCATGGAGTTACATTAATTCCTCCAACAGTATTCACTTATGAGAAACTCTCATTAAGTTTTTCAAAGTGACTGATGATAGAAATTTTACATATATTTTCCTTTGGGATGTATGCACACATTTGAATGGGCATGTCTGGTGCTCTGGGAGAATGAGACACTTAAAAGCAAATGAAGAAGTCACGCTGAAGGGGGCTTACTGAAGGACTATTGGGAAATCATCCAGTTCCCACTTGTTGTTTTCTCAGTTGTTCCTCTGTTTCCACGGGCATGCGTGGTACCATCTGGCGGTGCAAATGCCAGCTCCACTGAAGCTCGGTGTCAGCCCAAGCTTCACGTGTTTCTGATTTACTCTGTCCATTGTGGAGTTTAATGCATTTAAAGGCTTGGGCCTTACTCAATAATGCAGCAATTAACTATTCAGTCTCACGCACTGAAGATCTTTCAGAACTTCTAAAAACAGTATGGGGTTCTCCTCTCAAAAACAATACTTATTTATCTATAAAATAATTGGGGTATTGGAAAATTTTTTGTGTTTCTTTGGCAAATCTTACTTATTTATCTATAAAATAATTGGGGTATTGGAAATTTTTTTGTGTTTCTTTGGCAAATCTGCAGAAGGAAAACATGGTAGCCCAAACACACCGTTTATAAATATGCTTTTAAAATACAGCTATTCCCTGGGGCGCCTGGGTGGCACAGCGGTTAAACGTCTGCCTTCAGCTCAGGGCGTGATCCCGGCGTTCTGGGATCCAGCCCCACATCAGGCTCTTCCGCTATGAGCCTGCTTCTTCCTCTCCCACTCCCCCTGCTTGTGTTCCCTCTCTCGCTGGCTGTCTCTATCTCTGTCAAATAAATAA
>NC_048228.1:72003807-72101276 GCF_002007445.2 Ailuropoda melanoleuca
TTTAAAATACAGCTATTCCCTGCAATCCAGAAGGACAGCATTCCTATGAAAACTTCATAAGCCAAAATTGTGTCAAGTGAAGAAGCAAATACCATTAATTTACGTGGAAAAATTTTTGACCGTTCCCAGGTCCTAAAAATATCCTCCCTTAGGCTTTTCTAATACCTACCACACATCTTGCTCATGGATGTACAAAATAAATCTTGATAAAGCAGAGATGCTCACAAAGGTCAAACCCATGGTGGCTTGATGCTGAGAAGCTGAGTGTAGTTCTCGGGAAAGGAGCCGGGGGGCGCTACTCGCTGCTCAGGGTGCACACTGCATGTGTAAAGCCTCACTGCCAAACAAACGCTGAAGTTATTTTCCTTTTTCACTATTTTTCGTAAAAGGGAAAATCCTCTTTGGATTTCATTCGGTTAGCGGAAACAGTTACTAACGTAGGCCTTCCGTAAAAGTGAAGTGGCATGATGCAAACTTTCGAGAAGTGGGGGATACCTGTATATTCATTAGCCTTTAGCAATGGGCAATGTTGCTCTGAAGGGTCTCTAGCTTTTGTGGTACATTTTTGTTGTTGAGGTTGTTTTGATTGTGTAATTGCTAATGTAAACAACAGTTGAAAACACTGTCGGTATCAGAAATGTTTTCAGCAAGTATTTGGAAGAATTACGCAAATCTGAACACATCATTCCAGAATTGCTTCACGGGAGGGAAGCCTGAAAAGTGGGAGCGATTTACAGGGTCACCACCGTGTCAGCACAGAAGAAACTTCGTTGTCTTAGAAAAGGTTGATGGTTTGCCGTTCATTGAGCATAGATGCTCTGTGGACGGAGCTGTCTGTAAAACTAGCAACCTGATGACAAGCTGATTTTCAACACACCATTTTCCAAGCACTGATAGCTAAGCAGTAAAGAAAGAGGTGAAGATCCGGTCAAAGACGTGAACAGGAATGGCATCAAAGAAAGGACAGCTGAGGGAAATAACAATGGGTTACATTCTGGGCTTTGCCCTCATGCAGAGATTCGAGTGGGTGAGACTGAGGTTTGATTTTGCTCAGCCTGTGTCCATGATTTGAGTGGGCTGCCAGCAGAAGCAAGGGGGTACCTGGGCCGTGGTGTGAGCAGCACGTCTTCTCAATGGGGGCAGTGAAAGGAGAATATAGCGAAGACAGTTCCATTGTATTTACTAGGGAAATAAAACCCTTTATTACACAAACACAGCATCATAATTACTAATTGATCACTATTCTATATAAAAGGGCATACACCGTATGGAGAAAGATAGACAACAGTACAAATTCCCAAGCATCATTAAGTGCCTTTCTATCTTCAAAGGATTAAAAATCTTTTCATCATCTATCTTTGATCTCCTCTAGGGCTCCAATAAAATAAAATCTTTAAATATAACCTTTTCTTGGGATCAAAGCACCTTTAGGCTGTGTTTAAAGCCTCTGACTAATATTTGTGGGCTGTACAGCTTGATTTTAAGTTTTCCAAAAGACCTTTTTTTCTATCCATTTGGACTCTTCAATGGTATTTGTATAACTTCTTTCAGAGGATGCCTCACCTGGCATTTTTAGCAAATAGTAGTCTCCATGCCTGATTTCTCTTTGCTTGTGGAAGACCCTGACTCTGCTCTGAGTAGCAGAAACAGTGAGAGTCATTGTGCCCACATCATGTCAGAGACCCGCAGATGTGCCTTCAGGATGACTCTTCAGGATTGATCTCTAATCCCTCAGTAGGGTTTAATTTTTCCATGTTAACGAAGAGACATTCTCCTTCCCTTGAGGTATTTTGCTACTCGGTTAATTGCTTTGCTTTCTTATTTGGCATCTTGGCCAGGCAGCCTGAAATAGCAGGCAGGGCTCTGTGTAGACCTAGCCTTGGATTTAATTCTCAACTCAGTGCACAGAGGCTGTATGACTTTCGGCCAGTCACTTAATTTCTCTGGGCCTCCGTTTTCTCACCTGTAAAATGTAGAGGACACTCACTTGATCCTCCCAGACTCAGAATGCTTCTGACAGGCTTGACTCATCCCTCAGGAGTCAGTATCTGAACACCCACCTGCCACAGTGCTGGGGTCGCCGGGAGGCGACCGCCCTCAGAGTCACCCAGGGGTCTCCCTGGAGGGAAGGGGTCCTGTCTTGCTTGGTCTTGTGTCTGGGAGCCCAAGGTCTTGTGTATGGCGGAGGACAGCAGGCTGGCATGTCACGTCCAGAGCATGAGCCGGGCAAATTCCCTGGTTCGCGGAGTAAGCACAGGCCGCAGGGTGGTGTCTCTTCCTGGAGGCTGTGCTTCTCTGGGGATAGACCGCCCCGTCTCCAGGATTAGTCACCGAAGGGGGGCCGCCAGCCTGTAGCTGAAAGCCCTTTCTGCTACCCCATCCCACTTCCTCATAGGATCCTAGGCGAGCGCATGTTGAAGGGGATGATATGGGGTGTCACCCCTAAACAGGGGAGGAGGGGGAGAGGCTGCCGAGGACTTGGGAGCCCTATGGTCTGCGCTGGTGTTGCTGCCCCTGATGGTTTGGCCTGAGATGGGGAGGAGGCAGGTCCTCTGCTTGGGCTGCTGCTGGCCCTTGAGATTTGGGGCTCCGTCTCCCAGGGCTGCGTGCTCTGGAGGGGCCTTCACACCTGCTAGGCCTGAGTCTCGCTGCTGCATCTCCCGCGGTGGACCCAAGACGGCCAGATCCAGACTCTTCCAGCCCCAGCCAGTCCAGGACCCAGATTCATCTTGCCCCTTGCTCTTCTGACCCGTTCCTCCCTGGAAACATTTTTTTTTATTTCATGAAGCTCCAATTAGCAGACCTAATGAGCACACCTCCTCACCCTATATTTGCTTGAGAGATTGTTCCAGTACAAGAAGCAGCTGCTTTGGGGTGGTTGCTGCCTTTACCTGTGATGACAACTCTTAAGATAGAGGAAAAACAGGTGCCCCAGCTCAGGTGGGACCGGCCTCTGGTCGGGGAAGGCTGCTGCTTCACAGAGTTTTTGTGAAAATGAGGGATTGAGTAAGTGGAGAACCCAGCACAAAGCTTAGCACACTTAGTGTGAAGAAACATCGGGTTTCCCTGGGACTGTGGGGGGTTCTTGGAATGAGGGACAGTTAGTGCTCAGTATGGGCAGGTCCTGGGCAAACTGGGGTGAGTTGGTCACGTTAGCAACACACCGTGGGTGTTGTCATTATCTCTGCGCTGGGGTGGTTGTGATTCTGACATAAACAATTATTTGGTTTCATAACCTGCAGCTGCATGAAACATCCTGCCCCATCCATACCTGTCTTTAATTTTTAGTGGAGTCCTACTCTCTTTGCTTTAAACCATACATTTAAAACATAATTACACCAAAGATGTCACTTTAAAGGGACAGTTTGTTTATTCTTCGCGAAATAATAATGTTGTCTTCCCTGTGACCAATGTCTTGACCTCTTCGTCTTACTTTCATTTATGCTCACTGTAATTCCACAAAAGGGGTATTAGGCCACACAAATTTTTATTAGAAAAGAGAAGATATTGTATCAAGAACTGGGGATGTACTGTATGGTGACTAATACAACAAAATAAATATTATTTAAAAAAAGAAAAGAAGATACAGAAGGGTAAGTTAATGCTTTTGGGTACTCATTTAATCTGTAGAGCAACCGTATGTAGCAAGCATGATTATTACTATTTTAGAGAGATGGAAACTGAGGTTCAGAGAAGTTAAGTAACTATCCAAGGTCGCACAGCTAGTGAAATTGGAGCTAGGATTCAACTTCAGGTGTCTGACTCTAACGCTGTCCTTGCCTTGCTTTCTAGCCCTCATGCGCCTTGTTCGTTCTCAGTTTACAGAGGACTGCAGCTAAGGACTTGCACTGCATCTCAACTGGATCTTTCTCTTTAAGGCTGTGATTTGGAAGAGTTTATTTATTTTCTCTAAATCTCGGTTTCCTCACTTATAAAATAATGATCATAATACTGACATTGTGGTATTATAAGAATTAGAACTAATATTTATAATGTGGATATATAGGGAATAATGAATATTATGTTGTTGTTATTATTATTATTATTATTATTATTATTATTAAGGATGCAGGTCTTACTTATGTCCCAGAAAATCTACTTTTGTGGTCTTTCATCAGCTCATTCCAAAGGTCCAAGTTCTTCAGACTTTTAGGAAGGGTACCACATGAAAAATCAGAAAGGCTCATGCTATTTTCTCTCATTCTTTACTAATGAGTGCTGTGGTTTGTGACAAGCCTGTTACTGACAGAACACCAGATGATGTCTGTATCTGCTGCTAGCTGAGACTCCAAATAAAATCCCCATGAGTTCCTGGAATAGATGTTGCTGGGCCTAAGACCATTCCAGATGTAGGGCTAGTGAAACACTCTCACTGTTTATTTCCTCTATTTTTGAATGGTGAAACACTTTCAATCTAATTTTAGCTCATAATAAAAATTTCTTTTCTAGTGACTTGTTTTGATAACTATTTTCAATGAGAATTTTGAAAAAAGAGGATTTTTTCTTATAATGGATTCCAAGAAATACAAGTCAATCATCTACAAAATTTCTCTGAATTATTTGTAGTAGGTCAAATGGGAAATAGCATTTTTTAAGAAAGTCCTTATTTGATCACTGCTTTGCATTTCATTCACCTTAAACTAGATGATCTTTTCCCAGGAAGGGGAGAGACTTTTTGTTCCTTACATGCAGTGAAGTTCCATTTAAAATACATGTGTGTCGAAGGCCAGCCGAGTGCTAGCTGCTGTTGCAGCATGGGGGAGGGGAAGGGAACCCAAAGATGAATGTCATGGGAACTTTTCCTCGATGCACCTTGCAGCCTGGTAAGGACCATCAATCCCACTGGAGTGACGAGAATGCTTTAGACTCTTGGCATGTTTTAGCAGTTGTGTGAAATGCACTGCATTTGATTGAAATGGCATTTATTAAGTTCATTGCAAGTTCCTGCTATTTCATAGGCAAATTACAGTTCAAGCTTATAGTCCTGATCTTGTGCAAATTACATTCATTTCTCATATTAATTGATGAAGTTGATCGCCTTAGATCTCTTAGACTATGTTATGCAAGTGACAGCTTTTGTACCTGGTTCTTATATTAGTTTTGTAGGTATTTGGCCTAGGAGACACCTCTTACTAAATGCACAGATGGCCTTTCCATTTGTTGAATGAAATTACATTTTAAGGTAATATGCATTTAAATCACTAGGTTTTGGCATATTTACTTAAAAGCATAACATCATTTTATAGATGAATCTTATGGCAAATTGACTCAGAAAGCAAAAGGAACAGCTAAAAATGAGCGTTAATGTATAGTTGCTTTTTCATTTTTTCCCATTTCCCATATGTCACTTTTGATCTTCCCTTAGGAGAGCTGTCCTATTTATATTGCAGTATGGAGATTATTGAGTATTTCTACTCTCAAAATTACATTTTTCATGGTATACGGAAGTCAGGACTTTTTAGGAAGAAAGAAATCATGCCTTTGTGCTGTAATTTTTCTACATTGTTTGATCAAATTCATCATTATTTTGATATCTATGTCTATTGCAAATAACCTTTTCTTCTGTCTCCAGGCTGTAAAGAGAGAGATCTTTGGGAATGTCCATCCAATAAACAATGTTTGAAGCATACAGTCATCTGTGATGGGTTCCCAGACTGTCCTGATGGCATAGATGAGAAGAACTGTTGTAAGTGCTTACCTGCATTGGTCACCACAACTTTATTTATGTTAAATACCGCTCATTTTGAATATAAACTTGAAGTTTGGAAATACGTATTAAAAGCTTTTACTATGTTCAGATCTTTTGACCGAAACTCCACTTACAAAAATACATGCAAGGACATAATCAAACATATGTAAATTATATGCTCGGTGATATTATTCTAGCATTATTTATCACATAGAAAAATTAAAACACCCCAAATATCCAAAAAGAGGGAACATAAAATACAACCATAAAACGAAATAATATGCAAACATTAAAAATCAAATTAAAAGAATAATTCCTCCTGGGTTCATTACACGTCATTAGTTGAATGAAACAAAATGCAAAGTATTATGTGCGCTATTGTCCCAAGTTTTTAAAGTGCATATACCCACATATAGAAAAGGATCAGACGGTCACGAGAAACAGTTTACAATGATTATCTCTGGGTGGTGGGATTATTAAATTTTTGTGCTTTTCTGTCTTTTCTACATTTTCTAAATGAATGGCCACCACTTTTTAAACTAAAAAAAAGAAAATTATCTCTCAAGATGTTTTATCTACTAGTAACAGAAAGCCCAACTCAGACTGACTTAAACAGTGAAGACATTTATTATATTTTATTATCATATGCATCAGGTATGTCTTGTATTATCATATTTAGAAGTCAAGTACAGGATGGATTCTTGAGGCTAGATGTGGGGGTTCAGCACCTCTTCTATGATTCTTTTAGTTCAGCTTGACCCTCTACAAGTGTCAAAAGATGGCGGCCAAGAGCACCTGGGGTGCCATGCTTCCCTGAACATATCCAGGAGGAGTGATGACCTCGCCCTTATGTCTGGAATATCACTTAATATCACTCAGATCGGCCAACTTTGAGCAAGGTTCCAGCTAGCATTCAGGGGTCTTTGTGTGGATTAGAAAAGATACTACCTAAGGAAGCACCCCTTAGGAAGAACCAATTAGAAAAAGATGCTGGTTCCTTTAGGCTGCCCCTGTGCCAGACTAGGATGCATGATCTGGCCAGCAGGGTTTGGATACGAACTATCTTGGAAAGCACAACCCATGAAATGGTAGGCCAAAACTCTGGTGTTGGGTCACATGTTTACTGTTGGACTAATAACTTTACCCAAGCGAAAATAGTTCTAGTTAGAAAATGCCATGTCCCACTGACACGAATCAGGGTCTTCTGGGGCTGTGGGGACCTGAACAAAATCAGGTTACCTTAAAAAAGGAGAAAGAAGGGAAATGGATATTAGGTAGGCAATTAAAGAGAGTCACTATGATTTTTTTTAAAGATTTATTTAATTGAGAGAGAGAGAGAGAGAGAACAAGTGGGAGAGGGGCAGAGGGTGAGGAAGAGAATCTCAAGCAGACTCCCCTCTGAGCGCAGAGCCAGACTCAGGGCTTGATCTCATGACCCCTAGATTATGACCTGAGCCGAAATCAAGAGTTGGGTGCTTAACCGACTGAGCCACCCAGGGGCTCTGATAGTAGAGATTTTTTGAAGAATAAACATGATCCAATATGTGGACAGAGCTTGTTCCCATCCTGTGGCTACTGTATTCTACTCAGCCCCAATGCTCGGCTCATGCCACTTCAGACTGTAATCCTGTTCTCTCAATCTTTGGAATTTCTGCTGCTCTGGGTACCACTTTTTCAATCCTAGTGTTAGAACTAGACAATCCAGTGACTTGGGGAGATGGTGGCATTATTTAAATGCTTGCTGTTTGTATAGATTGGCATCTGTGATATGAGTTCCTACCAATTCCGTTACTCTGTCTTGATAGCTGTTTGGAGGCCCCAGTGACCACAGCTTCCCTTCCTTCCACGCTCCTGCGGACAGATGATAATGTGCATGCTAGTGAGAATCACTCTGTTTCTGAAATGTTTCCATCTTCTCGCTTCTTGTTCCCGGTGCCAGCCTTTTGCCACGATGACGAGCTCCAGTGCACCAACCATGAGTGTGTGTCCCGTGAGCGCTGGTGTGATGGGGAAGCTGACTGCTCGGACAGTTCTGACGAGTGGGACTGTGGTGAGCTCTGTGTTTCCCCTGTGGGCCGCGCACTCTAATACCTGTCAGCCATTGAAGCGTAATAAATCCTCAGTGACTTCACAGAGTTCACTGACCAGTTTCACCTGTTCTGTTTAACGATGACAAGAGCTGACAGTAGTGATTCATATGCGTTGTTTCCTACTCACAGAACATTTCCCCCTAAGTTATCTCGCTCTTTGAAATGTCTATGTGATATGTAAAAACATTAGGTTCAAATTGTTATGACCCTGTAACTACTAGAATACAGTTTGTAAACCCTTTAGTATCACCCCACTTCAACAATTACCAATATTCCATCATTCTGTATCATTGACACCTCCTGAAATAGGATTTTCAAGTGCATCTTCCATCTTCCCTGTAGTCTTGCTCCAGATCCGGATGACTATCTAGTCCTTACATGGACAGGACTTAAAGGCATTTCCCGCCAGTACCTCCAGGGCTGCAATTTGTAACATTGAGTTTGATGACTTCGCTAGCCCCACACTCATGGCTCCTTCCATTCCCTGGGCTCTTCACTCAGTCCTTGGCCTCCTCTGCCCACAGCACGATCATCATTTGTGTTGTGATTAATTGCACGGTGTTTCACAAGTAATCTGTGGCGTGTTAAGTAGAGAGGATGCTCTTTTATAAAATGGAAATTAGTGCACACCCCAAATTAATCCTAACTTAACATCGCTTCCATACCCTTGCCTTCTCACGTGCTTTCTTGAAAGGAAATGATATGAATGAAGGTACAACTAACTCAGAATTATGCAAATCATTGGATAAACTCGTGGGAGGGGGTCCCGCCTCTAGTTGTCTTCTAACTTTGTGGTTCCTTGAGGGCAGAGAACATTTCTAATTCGTTTTTTCAGTCTTCCACCACACCGAGAGCAGTGCTTTGCAGAGGGCAAGCACTCACCACATGGTTCTTAATTAAAATAAATAAAAACAAATGTATGCAAGTAAAGGGAAAGAATGTAGAGTTAGCATTTGGTTTCTAATTAGGGTTTTCCCTTTTCTTTCTTTCTTTTTTTTTTTTTTTTTGTCCTCCTCAGTGACCCTCTCTAAAAATGTGAGCTCCTCTTCGTTCCTGATGGCTCACAGATCTGCCGTGGAACACCACGTGTGTGCGGATGGCTGGCAGGAGACATTAAGTCAGCTGGCCTGCAAGCAGATGGGTTTAGGGTAAGGTCAGTAGTTTGTAGCGCTGATGAATTTCTCAGAGGGCTTCGCGGAACTTGGCAATAATATCTTCCTTATGAGTGCAGAGTGAGTTAGTGCTCTCAAGGAGAGCCCTCCAGAGCATGGGAAATGAATCAGGTGAGAGGACCGCATTTAATTACAGGCACCTGCTCTGAAGAGACTGGGGTTGGGGGGGAACCTGCTTTGATAAAGCCTCGCCCTACGAGTAAATGAAGTAATTGTATTTTAACTACTTCTGAAAGGAAATGCTTTCCGTACTTTAACAGCATGATGATGGTTTCTTCCGAGCAACTTGGATGGGAAAATCTTGAGGTTTTTCTCCCAAGAGCTTATTGAAAATAACTTTTTAAGCAACACACATTTTTTAATAAGTTGAGAAATAGGACTTAAAGTTGATGGTATTTCAATTTACCCTAAGTAATTCAGGAAATGTAAATCAGGGAATAGTTGACCATTTTTGCTCCTTAGTAGAATGAAAAGACACTAACTCTGGCTTTGATACAAAAAGACTGAGATCGATACTTTGAAAGTTGGGTACTTGCTATTTCATGGGGTTTTCTTTTTCAGTTCTATTGGGGATGGAAAGCAATAATTGAGGGTCTTAGATGTATATGTGTGTGTGTGTGTGTATTCACATATTTTTTCTTTTCAACGACTGATGTATGTGAGATTTTGGGGGAAATGTGGAAATGATAGGAATAAAAGATAAAGGAGTTTTAAAATTCTAGAATAAAAAAATTGAGTAAATGTCATTTCCCAAGATTCCACTGAACAAACTTGAAACCGTTTTACAATAATGAAAGATCCAATTTTGGGATAGCACCTAGCAGCACATTTTTGTTCTCCCAGTTTGAAAAATGACCTAAATCCCAGTATCTTCAGCCCTTTTTTCCCATGTAAAGTCCTACGTCTTTGGAAAGTTGAGTGGCTGATGCTATTCTATAAGAAAAGACCTTTCAACTTTGCCAGAGTGCAAAAAATGATATTTACCAAGATCCATTAAATTATACTTCATTTTCACAACATCCTTATGGTGTCTAAGTGAAATGGGATGTGATTATGATTAGAGATAAATGAAAAGCCTTTTGAATGAGCTTTATTTTCCTCTCACCAAGACACGGGTTATTTCTTATTATGAAAACTTGATTATATAATGATTGACAATTCTACTGAGAGTTCTGAGGGAAAGTCGCAACCACAGGATTTTGCCAGCAGAAAAATTCTTTTGACAAGCCACGCTGTTCTATTGCAAATAGAAGGGATCTTATTTTAAATGTTCTCCTTGATATTTCTTCTATTTTTTTTTGCATATTGCATTTACATTTTTTATTGTGATGAAATATACATAACAGAAAAATTCAGCATCTTAACCATTTTAAAGTGCAAATTCAGTGGCATTTAGTGTATTCACAAAGCTGTGCAACCATCTCCATTATCTGGCTTCTTTCACTTAGCATAATGTTTTCATGCAACTATGGATCAGCACTTCATTCCTGTTTATGGCTGAAAAATATTCCATTGCATGGACACACCACATTTTTAAATCTGTTCATGTAATGATGGACATTTCGATGGTTTCCAGCTTTGGCTATTGTATGAGTATTGGATTTTTAAAAAATTTCTTACTTTATTCACTCTGTTTCCTTAAAAAAGTGGGAAAATGTTATTTCAATATATTAGACATTTAAAATCTGAAAGGACATTTAGATTTTTTTTTAAAGAGAACTTTATTTCCCAGAAAGGCTAGGAAAATCTGAAAGAGCAGTGTGGTTGGAAAACCATAACCATAATTTGCCTGAGTTAATGTGTAAGTAGTGAAAAGTCTTCCAAGGAAATGAATAGGAAGGGTAATCTTAGTATTTTTGTACTTTTTGATTGCCTTCAAGTTTACTCTTCAGTTTACTTGGGTGGCTCATGAATTGACAGAAATCTGGAGAGCCAGGCTGGGGCAGGAACCAAGATAATGGGCAAGATGGGCATTAATTTCTGTAGTAGGAATCTGCTCTGTTACCACTGTCTCTGGAGATCAGCTGCTGTGCTGCAAATTCACAGTTCTGCCACTAATGCCTCAAACTCTAAGTAACCTTGCACCTTGCGTCATTTCCTCCAGATTCAGAGTCCCTACAGAAGAGTCTGTCTATCCATGACTTGTTATTGACCTACACTCCAGCTGCCAGAGGGAGGGTAAAGGGAATAGCTGTCCTCCTTTAGCTTCTGGAGTGGAGTGCCTGTCTTTGTACCTTCAAACATATGCCACATCAGAAACCTGAAATTTAAAACACAACTCCAACTAGTTCTGTTCAGTATCTTTTTCCTATTGGTTTCTTAAGTATCTGCTGATGGGTCTTGACCTGGAGTAGGCATTGTGTGGAGGATGCAAAAGTAAATAACATCATCTGAGAGCTTTTATTTTTTTTTTTAAGATTTTATTTATTTATGTGACAGAGAGATAGCCAGTGAGAGAGGGAACACAGCAGGGGAGTGGGAGAGGAAGAAGCAGGCTCCCAGCAGAGGAGCCCGATGTGGGACTTGATCCCGGAACGCCGGGATCACGCCCTGAGCCGAAGGCAGACGCCTAACGCCTGGGCTACCCAGGTGCCCCTCATCTGAGAGCTTTTAATGCAGTGAGGAAGACACATGAGGAAACAATCTGAAACATAAAGTTGGAAAAAACTTCCAGATTTTTTGTCATCTGAGAATGGTTCATGTAGGGCATAGCACATGTCCTACCGATTAAAAGTATATAAGAAAAATATTCAATTCTAGTATTATCTTGATACTATAATATACATCTATGTAGTCATTCATTTATTAATTCAGTAAACATTTTTAGATAAAAGCATTGTAATATAGTTTCCAAAACTAATATACTTTAACTCCAAATGGGGGGGAGGGTCCATTTTGGAGCTAGTTCATCAAAAATGCAGGTCTATACTGAATTACATGTGTTGCAGGGCTTCTATTGAAATGCTTTCATGATAGGGGCAGTTGATTAAAAAATACCTGCACTTGGAGTTGTTCTGACCCAAATTATGCCTTCCACGTCTAACAGTAGAAATGCTCAGCTCTCAACAAAGTGCTTGCCCAAATGAGAAGATTTAGAGTTCTTTGCTGAATCTGAAAAACTTTTTAACCCCATCTGCAGATATCTTTTTTTTAGAATAATTTTTTATTATGTTAGTCACCATACAGTATATCCTTAGTTTTTGATGTAGTGTTCCATGATTCATTATTCTTCTGCAGATATCTTGAGTTTACCCCAGCCTGGAAGTATGATGATTAATTTGATTAGACAAGGATATAAATCAGCTCCTAAGTTCTCATGACAGTATATTGACTTAGCTACCTACACGTCCAATATTAAAAACACATGGACATTTATTTAATCAACAATACAAATACAGAATGCCCTCTAATACTTGCCAAATGCTCAGTTGAGACATCTGGTATTTGAGGAAATTGGTCTAAGGGACTGCGATTCTTTGTGTCTCTTGGCTTTGTAAGCTTTATCTCTATATAAAACCAGATCATCTGGAAATAGGCTATTCTGTTTTGGTAAAAATTCCTTCACGGGGTTAGTCGCAATTTGATTTTATGCCTTAATCTTTTAGAGTTGGTCAATAGAAGCAACATCCTTCCAAAGAATGTTTTTTTGTCTTGGGCAAAACTGCAAAAATGGCCTCAATTATATTACCTAAGAGTCCCTGATATAAGGATTTACATTGGATTTTTTTTTCCTTAAGTGTACTCCAGGAAAAAGCTTCCAACTTCAGATTTCATTTGTCATGTAAGGATGGTTGACTTATTGATGGACTTCCGTGAAATTCAAAGACAGACTAATCCTCTGTAGTGGTAAATTAGCCCAGATTGCTGGTCCTGTGCAAGTAAACCATAGAAAAGGAGCTCAAAATCTTGTGGTCTTTTTTTTTAAATTACAATGTAATTCACATACCATGAAATTCACTCTTTAAAAGTATACAATTCAGTTATTTTTAATATATTCACAATGTTGTGCAATCATCACCACTGTCTAATTCCTTAACCTTTTCAACTTGGAAAAGAAACCCCATGCCTCTTTGCAATCCCTCCCCACTTCTTCTCCCCAAACACATGAAAAACACTAATTTACTTTCTGTAGGGACTTGCCCATTGTGCACATTTCATAAAAACAGAATCATATAATCATATACCCTTTTTGTCTGGTTTCTTTCACTTAGTATAATGTTTTCAAGGTTCATCCATGTTTTCGTATGTATCAGCACTCCATTCCTGTTTATGGCTGAATAATATTCCGTTGCATAGGCAAATCCACATTTCGATGATCCATTTATCAATTGATGGATAGTTGAGTCGTTTCCATTTTTTGGCTCTTATGAAAATGTTACTAAAACATTCATGTACAAGTTTTTGGGTGAACATATGTTTTCAGTTTCTCTTGAGTATATACTTAGGACTAGAATTACTAGGTCAAATTTTTAATTTTTGAGGTACTGCCAAACTGTTTTCCAAAAGGCCTGCACCAGCAATGCATTATGGTTCCAATTTCTCCATATCCTTGTCAACACTTGTTATTATTCACTTTTTATTATAGCCATTATCTGACTAAAACAGGTCATTCTGGTTGTTATTGAGAATATACTATAGGAAGGCAAGGGTAGGAGCAGGAATATTAGTTAGGAGGCCATCAAAGTAATCCAGGTGAGACATTTTGGTGACTCAGATTAGAATGGTAGCAGAGAACATGGCGATAAATGGTTTGATCCTGAATATATTTTAAAAGTAGAGCCAATAGGACTTCCTGACGGATTGGATGTTAATTGGGGATTGAGAAGAGTCAAGAATGACTGAAAGGTTTTTGGGTTGAGCAACTGGAAAGACGGTATTGTCGTAAACCGACTTGGGGAATACTGCAGATGAAGCATGTCTGGGGAGAAAGACCAGTTCTATTTTGGACATGTTAATTTTGGGATGTCTACTAGACATCCAAATGGATATGCTTATAAGGCTCAAGTCTGGACTTTATTAGTGAGGTTTGAACTGGAGCTATATATTTGAAAGTCACTTGGATACAGATGATATAGGTTTATGGGACTGGTGACATAACCAAGAGAGTAAGTTTAGAATTAGAAGATAAGAAGACCAAGGGCCAAGCCCTAATCTTAAAAGGGTGGGAGAAGAGAAGTTGTAAAGCCAAACGAGATGAGAGAGGACAACCAATAGGGTAGGAGGATGTGATATTCTGGAAACCCAGGGAAGAAAGTGAATCAAGGCAAGACAATGGTCAAATATATCAAAAATTGCTGAGAAGTCAAGTAAAATGAGGACTGAAAACTGACTGTTGGTTTCAGCAATGTGCATGTCATTTACATGACAGTTTTAGTGGAGTGAGTGGGGCAAAAGCATAAGAGATAGTGAAAAGAGAGAAACAAAAGATAGTATAGAACTTTTTGGAGGGATTTTGTTGCAAAGAGGAGCAAAGAAATGTGAGCAGTGGTTGGTGGGGGAAGTAGTTAGGAGATGTTTAGTGGCTCCATTTCCTGGAAGCAATCAGTATCCCATGGATAAATTATTAAGAGACCTGCCAGAGTAGGAACATCATGTTCAATTGCTATTGAATGTTTTTGTTCCTCCAAATTCATATGTTAATTCTTAATCTCAAATGTGAGTATACTAGGAGGTGGGGCCTTTGGGAAGTGGTTAGGTCATGAGTGTGGAGCCCCCATGAATGGGATTGGTGTCCTTGTAAAAGAGACCCCAGAGAGCTCCCTCACCCCTTCTACCAAGTGATGACACAGCAAGAAGATGGAGGTCTATAAATGAGGAAGTGGGCTTTTACCAGACACACCAAATCTCCCAGGACCTTGATCTTGGATTTCTCAACCTCCAGAACTGTGGGAAATAAATTTCGGTTGGCTGTGAGCTACCCAGTCTATGGTAATTTCTCAGAAGCCTGAATAGACTAAGGCAAAAATAAATCTTTTCTGTCAAAACTCTTCTTTCATTCCACCTATTCTTTTTAATCAAATAAGTTTGGATTATTTTCCCCAATTCGTGGGTTTACCATGAACTAGTTTATCTTTCTTTTACTTCATATCCCTTTTATATGCTCCTTCTCTTTCAAGACTGGATTATCCTTTATCCATGTTCCATGGGCACATTCCTTCCTGCTTCTGCCTCTTTGTCCATAAATGTCCATACATTTACTTCCAAATCCTCAAGCCTCACTCAAGCCTTATGACTTCTGTGAGGACTTACTCATCTGCATGATGTTTTTTTCCCTCTGAACTTCCTATGGTACATAAAAATTGGTATTACACAATTTCTCTCTTAATACTACAATGCCATATATCACTTTTATTTTTTTATTCTTTATTTCCCAGAAAGGTTATACAAAGTAGTACTGGCTAATCTTTTTTAAAAAATATATTTCTTAAAGATTTTATTTATTTATTTGACAGAGAGAGAGAGATAGCCAGCAAGAGAGGGAACACAGGCAGGGGGAGTGGGAGAGGAAGAGGCAGGCTCCCAGTGGAGCAGGGAGCCCGATGCGGGGCTCGATCCCAAGACTCTGGGATCACGCCCTGAGTCGAAGGCAGACGCTTAATGACTGAGCCACCCAGGTGCCCCTAGTACTGGCTAATCTTAAATGTGTGCCAGGCTGCTCCAAGTCCTTGATAGGTATTAACTCAATTTGTCCACATTATAATCCTGTAATAGATGTAATGTTGCTATTTCTACATTACATGTGAGGAAATTAAGGCATAGATCAAGAAACTTTGCTAGTTCACAGAAAAATACAGTGCCAGGACGCAAGTCCAAGCAAAGGCAAAAGGCGTCTTGGGTGTGACGAGTAGATCCCCTACGGCACCCAGTTATTCAATAAACATGACCTGATTGATGTGGCCAGCCAGCTTCTTACACATAAATCCTCTTTAGTATTGCCTTCCATGAGATTTTTGTGGCACGTCTTAATACTGGACCACCTCATGATCTTATCATTGTGGCACTTTTAAGTAGAAAGTAGTGGGGAGGTGCAGCAGTGGGGAAAAGTCATCATGCAGGCCAACAATAGAAGCGTTTTTCACTTTTTGAAAAGCCAGTTATAGTAAAAACTAGATGCTTGGCATATCCTAAGTAGAAGTTAGCTGAAGCGAATCCAGAGAGTGTTATTTTCTTTCACACGGAGGCTTCACAGTTTTTCTGGCAGACATGTAGCTTGGGCACAAGGAACTAAATCTGACACATTTCCAAGAAGCTGCTGGTTAAGTGACTGCCTGGGTGGGAAGAAAATCACAGAGTCCAGTGTGTGGCTGTACAGGTCCCTGGAACGTGCTATTCTGGGGTGAGGAAGAAGAATCATTTTCCTGAAAAAGTGCTATATCCTAAAGGGAGTAAAAGTGTTTTTTAAGTTCTTTCATGAGACCGCTGGGTATGAGGCTTAAATAAACAAAACAAGGTAAGTCTCTCAGTTGTTCCGAAGGCATTTCCATATGATCACTAACAGCAGGCTCTGCCAAGAGTTTGGATATCTGTTAGCAAACTGAATCTCAAGCTGTGTCAGTTGAGTTAATGAATATTTTATGGAATTAAAAGGAAACCTCTCAGTGGTGTAGAGAAGTTCACCGTTACTAACGAGAACAGAACTATGTGGGATCCTGAATTATTCAGATTGGTTTTCTACTCTCTTACATTCCATTTTGTGGTAAAAAGTTTATCATTGAAAAAGAGATTCGTATCCTGATTTTTTTAAGTCAAAGATGGTTCTCCAGAATGAAGTACCGTCAAGACTCAGCTTTTAGCCAAAAATACTGGGGCTGATGTGAACAAGAAGATTCTAGAATGGGGAGAATCAATCTCCATAATGTCTCCGGGAGCCTTAGATTCCCCAGTCATCATAATGATTATAGCATTGCCATTGGACATGAATATGAATAGTGAGTCCTGGGGAATTAAGAACATGATTTACAACTTGAACGATCCATCAGGAATTGACCAAAGGGTCTGTGTTATTTTTGTTAGAAGTCCTTAGATGGCAGCTTACTTGTTTTGGAACTTATACCAGGAGACTCCTTGTGATGACTAACTTTAGATCTGATATCTTTTGCATATTGTGTTTCAAACCTGCTGACGTTTGGCTTGCTGTTACCTCCAAGGCGGGACTGTGGGTCAGCCATGACATTATCTGCATGGCAGACCCACTGGTCTTTTCTTATTATTTATACAGTTTGGGCTCAAAATCCAGTTTCTTACTCTGGCCTGTAAGATACCGGCCCCTGCCTCCTCTCTTTCCTAGCATTCTCTACTTATCTGCTGAACTTTAGACACACTGACTTTATTACTGATGTTCAAACTGCAAGCTTATTTCCAGCTCAGGGGCTTTGCCCTCGGTGTTACTTCTGCTTGGAATGTTGATCTGTAGCCTTTCACATGATCACCTCCATCTCATCATTCATGTCTCAGCTCGTACATCAATGACTGAAAAAGGTCCTTGGCAACCCTAATCGAAGCAGCTTTTACCCTCACCAAGTCTCTGCTGCTTTTGTTTTCTTCAAAGCACAGTATCAGGAATTATTTTTAACATGTTTGTAATTTGTTCCACTCACTAAAATAATAGCTGCTTGAGGAAGGGACTCTGCCTAATACAACACCATTGTGTTGTTTCCCTTTCCATTCTACCTTATTAACCCCATCGTCATCAGTTTTGTCCTTTTTGCATCTGACTGCATCATTTGTTTCAATTCTGCCAGGGTAATGTTCCTTCTGAGATCCAACTCACTTTATAGCAATATCAGCTTCAACAATCACTGATTAACCCAGTGTTTCTTTGATAAACATAAGTCAAATCTAATATTTTTTTCAAATTTTTATTTAAATTTTACTTAGTTAATATATAGTGTAATATTGGTTTCAGGAGTAGAATTTAGTGATTCATCACTTACATATAATACCCAGTGCTCATCACAACAAGTGCCCTCCTTAATACCTATCACCCATTTAGTCCATCCCCTACCCACCTCTCTCTGTAACCCTCAGTTTGTTCTCTGTCCTTAAGAGTCTCCTATGGTTTGTTTCCTTCTCTTTCTCTCTTTTTTCCACCTTTCCATGTGTTCATCTGTTTTGTTTCTTAAATTCCACTTACGAGTGAAATCATATGGTATTTGTCTTTCTCTGACTGACTTATTTCGCTTAGCATAATACACTCTAGCTCCATCTACGTTGTTGTAAATGGCAAGATTTCTTTCTTTTTGATGGTTGAGTAGTATTGCATACACACACACACACACAATCTTCTTTATCCACTCATCAGTCAGTGGACACTTTGGCTCTTTCCATAGTTTTGCTACTATACATAATGCTGCCATAAACATCAGGGTGCGTGTGCCCCTTCAAATAAGAATTTTTGTATCCTTTGGGTAAATACTTAGTAGTGCAGCTGCTGGGTCGTAGGGTAGCTCTATTTTCAACTGTTTGAGGAGCCTCCATACTGTCTTCCAGAGTGGCTGCACCAGTTTGCCTTCCCACCCACAGTGTAAGAAGGTTCTCCTTTCTCCACATCCTCACCAACATCTGTTGTTTCCTGTGTTGTTCATTTTAGCCATTCTGACAGGTGTGAGGTGGTATCTCATCGTGGTTTTGATTTGCGTTTCCCTGATGCCGAGTGATGTTGAGCACCTTTCATGTGTCTGTTAGCCATCTGGATGTCGTCTTTGGAAAAATGCCTGTCCAGGTCTTACGTCTTCTGCCCATTTCTTAACTGGATTATTTGGTTTTGGGGTGTTGAGTTTGAGAAGTTCTTTATATATTTTGGATACTAACCCTTTATCAGATATGTCATTTGCAACTATCTTCTCCCATTCCGTTGGCTGCCTTTTAGTTTTGTTGATTATTTCCTTCTCTGTGCAGAAGCTTTTTATCTTGAGGAGGTCCCAATAGTTGCTTTGGTTTCCCTTGCCTAAAATTTGTATGGAACCACAAAAGACCCTGAATAGCCAAAGCAATCCTGAAAAAGAAAAGCAAAACTGGAAGAATCACAATTCCAGACTTCAAGCTCTATTACAAAGTAGTGATCAAAACAGTATGGTACTGGCATAAATCCAGACACACAGATCACTGGGCCAGAATAGAAAATCCAGAAATGGACCCACAACTGTATGGTCAACTAATCTTTGACAAAGTGGGAAAGACTACCCAATGGAAAAAAGACAGTCTCTCTCTTTTTTTTTTTAAGATTTTATTTATTTATTTGACAGAGAGACAGCCAGAGAAAGAGGGAACACAAGCAGGGGTATTGGGAGAGGAAGCAGCAGGCTCCCAGTGGAGGAGCCTGATGCGGGGCTCGATCCCACAATGCCAGGACCATGCTCTGAGCCTAAGGCAGACGCCCAATGACTGAGCCACCCAAGTGCCCCAGAAAAAAGACAGTCTCTTTAACAAATGGTGTTGGGAAAACTGGACAGCAACAAACAGGAGAATGAAACTGGACCCCTTTCTGTTGGGGTTAATGTCGAGCATGAAATCAGCCATAATACCTGGCTTGCTAAAATGTAACACAGAGGGCACTGGGGGCAGGGAAGTTTTTGGAGAAGGGTGTAGGCTTGGAATGCCGAGGCCTGTGTGACCACTCTGCCCTAGGAATGCTGCAGGCAGTTGCCTTCCCCAAAGCTTTCTTAGCCCAAACAGCGGCCCTGTGATCTAAGATGTATGCAGTGTCCCTTAGTCTATGTTTAGCAGAACTCGTAGACCGTGCAGATTAGCATATCGTATCTTTCCCATAAACAGACCCTCCTAGCTCCAGGAGACCCTTATCACACATCACGTGCTTGCGAAACACTGAAATGTTTATGTTAAATACTAAGTCATAAGGATTTGTGATTATCCTGAAGGACCAGTAAAAGCGGGAGCAAAAAAGGGCAAAGGGTCTTCGTCTTTGAGCATTGACCCCCTTGCCTTCTCCTCTCTTTCACAACAAAGTTTGGAGTAATCTTTCATCCATCGGTACAGGGATTGCTGGCCATTCCGGCACCTTTCTTATACCATACACAAAACTATGGATGAAAGACCTAAATGTGAGACAGAAAACCATCAAAATCCTAGACAAGAACACAGGCAACAACCTCTTCAACATCGGCCATAGCAACTGCTTACTAGATACATCACTGAAGGCGAGGGAAACAAAATTCAAATCTAATTTCCATTCAATCTTTTACCCTTCCTACATCTTCCAAAAACTAACAAAGGAGCATGTAGAATCTTGATTCTGAGGTACAATAATCTTTTTAACTAAAAAATGTCAAAGTCACTTGTAGCAGACATTTATTATGTTGCTTCCTTGTATCCCTTCCTCTTAGGGACTTGCTTCACTCCCCATTCTATCCTTGGGATCCTAATGGGAGCAGCCATCTTTGTACATGACCCACTCTTCTTGGCCTCAGTGACTGGTTGAGGGTAGGTACCTAACCCAAACTGAACCAAACAAAGGACTTCACTTCCAGGTCACAGCGGTTGGATTTTGGGTACTTAAAGTCCCTCAACACGATTTGTTTTAGGTGGAGCTGGGAGAGAAGACTTCTTTCCTTTTTGGTCACAAAGATGAATGGATTTGAGTTAAGAAGGGCAAGTAGTCTGTCCCCTGGTTTGTGGAAAAGTTAGTTGGAGACAATAAAGCCACCCTCCCATCACCTCCTTCTTCCTCTCACAGAAGACGTGGAGATGAGAGATGGAGGCTCCTGAGGACACTTGCTTCCCTGGCACCCGCCATCCTGAGGACCATTGACATCCCTTTAGTGATTGTTTACATTTCTAGCTTTTGATACTTGAGATATTCCAGTGCTATTTTGGGTACTAAAATCCTGAATTTTTTTGTTTGTGTAAAACTATTAACTGAATATATACATGAAGTATATATGTATATATATTTTTTAAATCCCTAAAGTTTGAATTATTTTATCTTAAATCAAGAGTCATAGTTTGTCTTAATTGAATAAAGGTGTATTTTCTATACTTCTATAGTTTTCAAGAAGTGGAAGAAATGGGCAATTGACAAAGCAAGACTTCAGTTAGAAAAATTAATTCTACTCTGGTTCACAGTCTTTCTGAACCAGTGGAATAAAAAAATGGCATATTGTAGTTGAAACTGGAAATCTCTACTTTTATATCAATCAGCTGAAGGTGAAGACAAACAGGAAACACTTCCTTTGAAACTAAACACAAGTTGCTGTCGATAAAATGTTGAGTCAATAAAATATTTTCTTAAAAATAATTTTAAAAATTATTCCAAAAGGTTTTCTACAAATTTTCAAAATATACGCAACTAATGAATCGTCGAACTTTACATCAAAAACCAGGGATATACTGTATGGTGACTAACATAAAAAAAAAAAAAGCAATGGAATTTTTTGAACATAAAATAGCCCAAAGGAAATAATTGGACTAGTATAGATTCTGAAAGAAGTAGACATTTTTGCTTAAAAGTATACTTTCAACTTGACACCATTTACTCAGTTTGCTTTATGAGGTTGAATTTTAAAAAAGATCAAATGACATTTTAATTTAAAATTTTTATGATTGGTTAATTTTTTCACTTTTAATGAAATGTTTATTTTAAATACTACTTTATTTTTATTAATTTTATTTTCTAATTTATACTAGAATGATAATGTGTATTTAATAGTTTTATTTTATAAATTTATATTTTACATCATGTTATAATTTTATTATTTTAGATCAATATAGATTAAACACCTAGTGTCATTGATCTTTTAATTTTATGAAAGATCAATACTGTGATTTCATTTAATTTCATAACTTTTCCCTCTTTGAGACAGTTTTTGTCACTTATACCTATAGGTAATTGCCTAATACAGTTCTTATACTCTACCTCTGTGATAGACAAATAAATAAAATCATATGTTCTCAGTTAGGATTTCAGTAAAAATATTTTTAAAAACACTAGGCTTACCGGACGCCTGGGTGGCTCAATTGGTTAAGCGTCTCCCAACAGGTCATGATCCCAGGGTCCTTGGATTGAGTCTGCCATCTAGCTCCTTGCTCAGCAGGGAGCCTGCTTCTCCCTCTGCCTGCTGCTCCCCCTGCTTGTGCTCTCTCCCTCTGACAATAAACAAATAAAATGTTTAAAAAAACACTAGGTTTACTGGAAAAATTAACGCAGACTTTATGCTCTCCTTTAAACATCTCTGTTGGTGAGAGTTTTTCTCTATAAAACATAAGCTGAGCTATCAAACCAGGCAAATGATTCTGTAGTAGTATTCATTCATGTTTTGAAACCTATTGTGCCTTTTTGTCAAAATTTCCAGGTCACCCTTCTACTTGACAAAATAATTTAACTAGCTTTTAATATTAACATGTCTATAGGAACCAAACAGAGATAATAATATGACAGGATTCAAGAAAATATTTCTGAATTCAGATAGCTAAATGTTTAGTGGAAATGTTCCAAATTCTGAATGAGATATTTAGAATAGCGAATAGTGTGTCTTGGCATTTATATTAGGCATTTATATTTCAAGACTAACTGCTAATACTGCGGTTGAAAACTCAGATTATTTTCCCCCAACAATAACCATGATAGGGCAAACTTTGTCCTTCCCCTGATATGGATAACATTTCTAGGTAATTCTTGCCCTGTTCTCTTGCTGCCAGAAGGAAAGAAGCCCTTGGTTTCTGGGCATTTGTGCTGACCTTCATTTATAAGTCAGCAACCCCAACATGATGATAACACAGTGTTAAGTGTCCTATTACTAAATACTGAGTGTCCTGAGAGTAGAACAAGGATAGGTCAAACTGTCTAGAGACCTGGTTGCTCACCTAAGCCTTGATATATATCCTTCCTTTCAGAATATCAGGATGATTTAGAATTCTGGATAAGTTCTATCTTCTCATTTCCGGGACAGAGGAAGAATTAAACATTTTTTGATATGTGTCTTATGGCCACACAATTCAGGAAGCAAATCTGGAAACCCTTTTGCTTTTCTGTGTAGTATAGCCTTTAGACCCAGCGCAGAGGGGCCTTGCCTTGGGTTTCATGAGTTAGAGCAGTGGTTCTCCCCCAGGCTTAACTTTGCCCCATAGGAGGCATTTGGAAATGTCCACAAGGCCTTTTTAATTATCAGCCCAGGAGGGGTGGGGTGGCTACTAGCATCTAGTGGGTAGAAGTCGGGGTGACGCTTATTGTCCTACAGAGCACACGACAGCCCCACCCAGGAAATAATTACCTGGTGTAAAATGTCAGTAGTGCCAAGGATGAGAAACCCGGATTTAGAGGGGCCGCTCTGGCCTTCCTCCCGAGCCTTGCCTCACCCGGTGGGGCAAGGAGTCTTCCACCAAGGAGTTATGCCCACCTGGAGCCTGGTCCACGATCTAGAGCAAGGTTTTTAGAGTCTTGTCCCAGAACAGCAGCAGCACCTGGGATCTTGTGAGAAGGGTTGCTTTGGGGGCCCGATCTCAGACTTAGCGAATCAGGGAATTGGGGGATGGGGCCAACGAGCTTTGCTGTAACAGGGGGATTCTGACGAATACCAACGTTAGAAAACCACTGTTCCAAGGAACCTAAAATCCTATATTTGAACCTAAAAGATATGTTTGTCAGGATGGGAAGATTAGAATACATTTTCTTTAACAACTTGTTAACTTGATTTATAACAGCTAGCATATATAGACATAGGGTATGTGGGCCTCCATTTGTACCCTTACTCACAAGTGCTTGCCCCACAAATGTTTGGGGTGGGTTTGTGCCTGTGTCTCGGTTTTCGCAGGCTGTCAGATGAGGGCGCTGGAGTAGACGGTTCTTCATGTCCTTCTCTAGATGATTTCACTGCTACTGCAGAAGCTCTTAGGTCCGATTATATTCCCTGCACACACTATTTTTTTTCTTCCCAGTTGGACTTGTCTATTTATTTATTTACCTGTTTATTTATTTATTTAAATTCAACTAGCCAACATATAGTACACCATCAGTTTCAGAAGTAGAGTTCAAGTGTGTAACACCCGGCGCTCCTCACATCACGCCCGCACACACGTTTTCAGGATACAGTGACTTTGATGCCTAATCACAGCTAAACTGTTTTTTTTGGTTTTTTTTTTTTTTTTTGCTCCTTTGCTCTCTACCCAACAGGATTTCTTGAATTTGATAAAATATGGAAAAAGATACGTCAAATGCATTACCAGTTGTCAAACAAAATTTGAGCAGCTAAGTTCCAGATACCTTTTCATAGCACTATTTTCATTATCCACATAGTTATAAAAGTTAAAAAGCACATACACACATATATTCTTGATGATGTGTAAATTGGCATTAGTCTTTCAAGGGAAAATTCAAACAATCAAAAATTTAAATTTTGATTTGATACTTTTATTTCTAGGAAATTATTTTTATTTCTAGGAAATTGTGCATGTAGGGAAAAGGTGAACAGTTAAGAGTGTTAACTGCTGCTTTTTTGTTATAACAAAAATTGGAAACAACCTACGTGTACATCAGTAGTGGGTTGGCTAAGTAAGTATACACACAGCCATGTAATAGTAACACCCGGCAGCTATCAAAGGAACAGGACTTGTGCTGTTAATGAAGGGGGACCATGTGGTGTTCAAAGTGTTAGGAGTGGTACTCTGGCCTCAGACCACAGACCGTCTACTCACTGTGTGACCTTGGGAAAGTTACTTATTCTCTTTTTGCCTCAATGTTTTCATCTCCAAAATAGGAACTAATAATGCCTACTTTCCAACATTGTTGAGAAGATTAAATATGATGAAATGAGTTTGTCTTTCAGTGCAGTTCACAAGTGTCCACTATTATTATGGAAAGACTTCCAAGATAAATCACTAAATATAAATATATCAATACAACACAGAACAATGTGTATAGACTAAAAAAAAAAAGAGTATGTATACATGAATTACAGCTAGAGCTTGGCAAAGATCCTCTCAAATGCTATTTACAGTGGCTGTTTCTACACATTTGAGATGTGAAGAATATTTTTTCATTGTATTATTTTAGTTGTTTTTTTCATATATAAGTATTACTTTTCTAACCTTAAAAATTATTTAAGGAAAAAATAAGAAAAAATGAAATCACACAGATGCTCTGATTCTGTATGATGGCAGAAATGGAACCATATGGAATCACTGATATTTTTTTAATAAGCCATAGGATGACATTTCTGGTGCTGAAAAGATGTATTTTTGTGCATGAGAAGCATTCTAGTGCTTAAGAATTTCATGGAAAACTAATTTTTCTAATGACATTCCTCTCTTCTTGATGATGAATTTCTTGTATTTTCCACTTGATATAACTGAGAGATTCAGACTAAATTGCCTTTCTTGTTGGAGGTTAATGAATGAAATGCAGAAACATCCCAGGTGCAATGCTCTGTGGAGACCTTTCTCAGGGCAACTGAAGGTGCTTTGTGGGTTGAAAGACTGAAGTGTCCTTTGCCATGATTTTTCTATCCACCATCGTGCAAATCCTATGCTGAAAGAGACCTCCTTGTGCGTGTCCCTTTTGCCCGATAAACACCCCCCTAAAGAATGACTTTATTAACAAATCTGAAGTTTCTCTTCCTTTGGCTTTTGGCCAGATAAATGCCTGGATTTAGGAAGCCCTCAAATTGTTCAACTGCAGAAAGGAATTCTTAGGATGCAGGTATCAGGAGAAACACCGTCAGTGGCGTTTGTGACCTTTGTCTGACTTTTAATAGCTTTCCTCTCGCCTGTGCCTCCACATCCAGAACTTCTGAGATGGGTGGAAAGCCAGACTCTCATTTTGGTCAAGGAAAACAAAACTCATTTTGCAGTAGGTTTTGCAAAGTCTTCAGTCATCCCACAGTTCATTCAAGTTCCTAAATAAATTTCGGTTTTGTGGAATTCTTCTTAAAGTGTGGTCAGGGTTCATGCTCTCTGTTGGAAAATCAAATGATTAGAATCCATTCATTATTAAGAACTTTGCTTTGTTTTTTTCTTTGGCTTTTTGTCATCAAGTGTTCTCTTTAGAGGGCTTTCCTCTTTTTAAAAGTAAAAGGATTTGGGGAACGTTTGGTTCCTTTTGTTTTTATTATGAGATTACAATAGTTTTAAAATAATAATCAGCTGTAATGTTAATTTTTCCTTTAATGCCACTGAGTCTAACTTCGCTTCCCTTCCTGTGCCCTCCATCTCCTCCCCCGCCCTTTTTTTTGGGAAAAATGGCATCTCGTTATTGGAAAAGAAAGTCACTAAGCCTGCAAATTTGATGCTACTACAAGTTCAGGGTTTCCACGTTCATTTGAACCCTAAGTGCCATTCTTCTCACTTATCTTTTTTTGGGTTTTTTGGGGGTGTGTATGTCATAAACAGGTATTTGCAGTCATTGACAAGATAGCAAAATCTAGATTATAAGCATATAGTTGAATACATGAATAATATGTTTTTCTCTTAGGTAATTCTATGTGATGCCTTTTTATTTTTTATTTATTTTTTAAAAAGATTTTATTTATTTATTTTAGAGAGAGACAGCCAGCAAGAGAGAGAACACAGGCAGGGGGAGTTGGGAGAGGAAGAAGCAGGCTCCCAGTGGAGGAGCCTGATGTGGGGCTCGATCCCAGGGATCCAGGATCACGCCCTGAGCCAAAGGCAGACGCTTAACGACTGAGCCACCAAGGCACCCCAATGTGATGCCTTTTTAAAGATTTTTTTATTTAAATTCAATTTAGTTAACTTATAGTGTATTATTAGTTGCAGGGGTAGAATTTAGTGATTCATCAGTTGCATATAACACCCAGTGCTCATTACCTCAAGTGCCCTCCTTAATGCCCCTCACCCAGTTACCATCCCCCCACACTCCTCCCCTCCGGCAACCCTCAGATTGTTCCCTATAGTTAAGAGTCTCTTATGGTTTGCCTCCCTCTCTGTTTTTATTTTTTTATTATTTTATTTTATTATTTTATTTTATTTTATTTTATTTTATTTTATTTTATTTTATTTTATTTTTCTTTCCCTTCCTCTACGTTCATCTCACTTATCTTTGATGTGTTTCTGCAAACAATTCCACCAGGGAACAAGTCCATATACATGTCACTTTTCTCGTCATCATGCACCCCTCTCACCCCCAGCTTTCATCGAAGGAGCTCACCTTTTATTTGAAAAGAAAGATAGAGCCTATCTGATTTTAATTCTCTACCCCCCTCCAACTTCAGCAAAGTACTGGTTTCCTTTCAGGTTCGGAGGGAGCCCTCTTCCTTCCTATCTAAATAATTCCCCCACCTCTTCTACCCTTGGGCATTAGGTGATGAAAGTCCAAATGGTTTTCTGCAAATATGGGTTGCCTAAAAGAACCAATTATTTCATTTAGAATAGAATATTTTACACAAAACCTGAATACATTTGAAACCTAAGGCTTTAAATCTTGGATACAGTGTAACCGTATTTATTAGAATGATTGAATGAGACATTCACAGGAAAGTATAGGTACAAATTGAGTAAGAATATGGGTAAAGAGCAAAATAATGTTAACTCCTATCTCTGTCTTCCAGTTTTTCCTAATTTTTAGTACATGAAGATTTTGCATATGTTGAAAAACATCATTATAATTTTATACTGTCCAAATCAAAGACACTAAGTGACCATCCATTTACTTTACTTACTTCTATATTTTTTTTATTTTATTTACTTTAAGGTATTGCTGCAATGCAGGATTACATGGGGCAAGAAAAGAGGAGGAAAAAAAATCCCGGGCAGATAAATTCTATTTTACTTTTTGTGATCCCTGCCCAAAGTTACTCTTGTTTTTAGGTATTGGAACTTTTACATCATGTATATTAGAATTCTAACACCTCACAAAATTCAAATACATGTCAGTAGAGAGAATGATTAAAATAGCTGTAACCACTTGGATCTTTATTGCTTTCATATACTTTTAGTAGCTTCCTCTCTTGCTGATCACATTCCATGCCAAATTTCTAATACAAATCCCACTCTTGAAATACTGACTTACAATGTAATGCTTCTTTTTGAAAGAATGAGTGCTAAGGAATGATATTGCCTGGTCAAAGATCATTGTGCTTTGAATATGTCATTGTTATTTGTCTTTATATTAGAGAACCATCTGTGACCGAATTGGTACAGGAACAGGAGCAAGACCAGCTGTGGCTGACATTACACTCCAGCTGGGAGAGCCTCAATGGGACCACTTTGCATGAACTGCTGGTAAAAGGGTAAGATCCCTTGCACAGGAGCTGTGTAGAGTGGATTAGGGAGCAAGAGTCTATTGTCAGGGATCTCCCACTGTTTCTAACTTAAAATCATCCAAATTTATCACGTCAATAAAGAACTTCCATAAATGGTGATAGCCTTTATATTTCAACATTGTTTGGCTTTATCTCCTTTCTTCTCCTATTATTCTTCTCTTATTATCTTCTTTTTCTCTTATTATTTTTTCTCTTGCTATTTACATGTTTCTTTAATGATGATTACAGAAACTGTCATGGGGAAGGAAGAGGAACTTAGGTTCTAATTTTGGAGTTTTTTTCACATCCCATTCAAAGCAAATTCTCATATCTGCAGCTCCTGCGGATGCTACCTGGAACTAGTTAACAGGGAATCGAAGTAATGAGAACTGGTCAAACTTGGGCAGTCTGAGAAAAAAAAATTGACACAAAATGAAACTATAATCAGGTAGCCTTGAAAATATACTTCTGGAAATTTTCCCTAAAAAAATCATGGCACCTTGAACAAGGCTGTCTTCCTTGTCTATGGATGGGGATATGGGAATACGGAGGGAAATTGAAGGAATTCACACGTATTTAGTATTTGTTACATTATAGGGTCATAGCTACAGAATATTTAAATAACTTGATCAAAACTCACAGCCCACAGTGGCCTCTCAACTCAAACCAAGTTAATCTGACTCCAAAGCTTTTAATAAGTGCTAGAGAAACCACTTAAGAATTTCAAAGAAGAAATCGAAAGGTAGACCATTTCTCTTTAGAGTGTCTTGAAAATTTCCCCATAGACCAAACTCTGCAGCCAGATTTCTGAAGTACTTCCTTCAAAACAATGACCTGAATCTTTCAGCGGAGTGATTTGTTTCCCCAAATTGCAGATGCCAGAAAAGCCCTTTCAGGTTTAATACATACACGCATACACATATACATACACACATGCATACACAAATACACACACACACACACACACACACATGCACCCCCCACACACATACACACACATACATACACACATACACACATGCATGTACACATACATACGTACACACATATATACATGCATGCATTTCACTGTAAATTGGGAGTTGGCAGAACTGGTTCTCCTTCTGGCTTACTAACTAGATTTGTGATCTTATATAACCACAATTTCCTATAAAGTAAAATTGGTACAGATAGTCTTTACTGTTTTCTCACATTTCTACAAGTTGTGATTTTGGAATCTAACAAATAACGACTGATTATTGAGTATCTCTTCTCTGCCAAGTTCAGTGCTAGGTTGTGAGGGGAGATAGGAATGAATGGGGGGGACAAGGGCCCTCGTCTCAAGGAACCTACACTGTATAGGTGAACAGAGAGACTATAACCTAGTAAACAAAATGAATTTCAGGTACTTGGAAATTAAGGATAACAAGATGGTAAGGAGGAGACAAGACTTTAGGTTGTGGGAAGGCGAAAAGCTTTTTTCTGTATTATATAATTTATTGATACAAATAATTACACATGTCCGCATGCAGATTTAGCAAGAAATGAAAATACAATAAATTCTCAAAAAAGAATGTGGATATGACATATTTAGGGATTGTTTTTTTTCCTGAGAAGTCTGGGATTCTAAGCGCATCATGGTATTTTTGACAGTCCCAAAGTGTCTTTTGCTTTTAAAATTTATACTGTGAATAAATGCTTTGTGCTTGGAAGGGAACTTTGTGATTAAAATTTAATGTACCCTAAAATGAATTCTCTTGTGCGCCACATTGATAGATGTTTAAAATGGTCCATGTTCTTACCTTTAAAGATTAACTATGATTTTTAGAAAGGTCTTTCTTTCCTGAACTTACTTCTTGTTAAGTTCTACTGACCCCACCATCAAGAGTTACATGAATAATAATAATAATCTCGTCAAGATTCTTTTCCAGTCTAAAAATTTAGTTCCTTTATCTGTTCTCTAACTTTTTGAAGCAATGTTTTATTTCTCTCAAACTATTTGCAACTTCTCTTGGACATCCAACACCCTCTCTGTAAGCATAAAAATCTGACATGCTCCTTTCCCACCATAGATTCTAAGAAGTAGCCCAATTCTCCCGTCTTCCTCTCCCTACTTTGAAAATCATGGTTTGAGTCAATCTTTTGGGGGGGGGGTGCCACCAGCCACGATAATGTAGGAAACTTTGCTAACAGTAGTTTCTTTTCCCACCCATGTGAAATTATATCATGATGATATTAAATAAGCTAAAAAAAAAAAAGGTACACATCCTCCATATACCCTTGTTTCCAAGGTGATATATATATATTTTTAAAGATTTTATTCATTTATTCGACAGATGTAGAGACAGCCAGTGAGAGAGGGAACACAAGCAGGGGGAGTGGGAGAGGAAGAAGCAGGCTCATAGCGGAGGAGCCTGATGTGGGGCTCGATCCCTTAACGCCGGGATCACGCCCTGAGCTGAAGGCAGACACTTAACCGCTGTGCCACCCAGGCGCCCCTCCAAGGTGATATTTGACAACAGCCCTGCCTCAAGAATTTCTGCACGAAGCATAGATAATCGTTACTCAAAGAATGTGACCTCTGGTAACGGTTGAACCCGTGTCTTGCTTTTCACTGGTAAAGTATTTGAAGTGGATGATAAATCTGTAACTTAACATTATGCCATTTTATGTTTCCAAATCTAGGCAGGCTTGTCATAGCAGAAGTAAGATTTCTCTTCTGTGTACTAAACAAGGTGAGAGAATTAGTGGTGTAGCCATGGAATATGAACTTAATGGAACTGGGTTGGCTTAGGGGAAAAACAGTACCTTGCACATAACAGCAAAGATCCCAGGATGGCGCTGGGCTTGGCAGTGAATCACACACTGTCTTTTCTGCTCCTTGGTAGACTGTGGGCGTCGCCCTGCTGCCCGAATGAACAAGAGGATCCTTGGGGGTCGGACAAGTCGCCCTGGAAGGTGGCCATGGCAGTGTTCCCTGCAGAGTGAACCCAGTGGACACATTTGTGGCTGTGTCCTCATTGCCAAGAAGTGGGTCCTGACAGTTGCCCACTGCTTCGAGGGGTAAGCTGCACTTTGTTGTTTGGCTTTGATCATTTTTGCCCCTTGGGCATTCTTAGAGGCATAAATCATTCTGTGAAGCCACTTCAGTGCCTAAGGGAGCACAACAATAAGATAAAGGGCAAACCTACCCTAAATTGACGACCATCACTGGAGAAGGTCCTCTCCCATTCCGACCATCTGTTGGGTACTTTAGGAACAAAAAACCCCAAACCAAACAGTAACAACAACAAACAAAAAAATCCCAAACATTTAGTATGTTCACACAAGATCCTGGGCGTCAGATATTTGGACATGACATAGCTGGTGCAGTTTGTCTCTGATCAGCATGCCTGGGGCCTCCGCCGGAAGATTCTAAGGCTGAGGGCTAGAACCATCGGAAGTCAGGCAGTCAGTGCTGCCTGTTGGGCTGGGACCTTAGTACACCATGGTGGCTGGCGTTCCCCATGAAAAAGCTTCTCCAAAGGGGAGACTTACCCTCCAAAGACGCACGGTGCCTCTCCTATGTGGCTGGTCAGAGCCCTCACAAGCCCCACCCAGATCCAAAGCAAAGAAACAAAAGAGCTCTCCTCTCAGTAGGAGGAGGATTTGAGGACAGGTTTTAAAAACTGTCACACTACATCAAAAACTAAGGATATACTAAATGGTGACTAACATAACATAATAAAAAATTATTATTAAAAATAAAATAAAATGTCTTCTAAAACATTTTTACATTAAAAAAATAAATAAAAAAATAAAAACTGTCATACCACCTTCCCCCCATTTTTAAAAAATAATTTTACTTTATTTCAAAGTAAAATTAAATATTAAATAATTGCAAAAATTAAAAACAAAATAATTCATAGTTCTATCACCAAACTAAATTGTTTTCATTTGATCGGGTTAATTTCTAGAAAAAAAATGCAATTTTTTTTTTTTTTTTGCCTTTTGTTTTATTTTTAGCTTTGCCACTTCCTGTGTCACCACAGGTCAATGCATTAACTTCTCTGGGCCACAGTTTCTTCACTTGTGACATGAGGGAAGTAACAGTCCCTATCTCACAGGGCGGGTGCAGGCAGTAAAGGAAATAGTCTTAGGCAAAGCCTTGAGAACCATGCCTGACATTGATCAGTGAGCTCTCAGAAAGGTCAGACTTTCTTTCAAAAAATTACTGCCAAAAACATGCAGTCTGCCTTTTCCCTTTGCCTTATGGCATGAGTATTTTTGCATTTTGCTGGCAGTATTTTTATCTTCTTCCATACTCTCTCTACTTTCTCATCATCCTCACGGTAACCCCTGTTCCAGCCTAGCCATGTTCCTTCACAGCCATAAACACATAGATTTTTCACAGGGTGCCACTGTTTGCTTTAACAATTTGGAATCACAACCTGTGCTTTTGTTAGTTAAGTTGTTTTTCTCATACAACAGTGTATCTTGGATCTCCCTCTCAGTCAGTGGATGCAGTTCTAGCTCATTCTTTTTCAAAACTTAATGATATTCCCTTATCTAGATCTACCATAACTTTTTCTATTATTCCACAGGTGATGGACATTCAGGTTAGTTCCAGCTTGCTACCATCTTAACAATACTGTAATACATTTCTCGAACAAAGCTACTCACCTACTGGTCCTCTTGTTTCTACAGTCCCAGCATGTAACTTGGCTCTACAGGGGGGTTACAGAGATGAATACATGTTTCCTTCCTTGGAGTGCTAACCTAGTAAGGAGGCAGACATTTAAAAAAAATAGAATGTGGTGAGTGATTTTAAAATGGAAATGTGTAAATCCAGGTGATTGCTCTTTTTGGGAAAATAAAATATTAAAAAATCAAACCAGAACCTCCTCTTGAGAACTTTTAATGTGTAAGATCCAAAATGATTGGAAGAGTCTGTGTAGTATGTCGGGAAACACACGACAGTGTTATTGCCTTGGAAGGGGCCAGATGTTTCCAGATATATTTTCCAGTTCTGATTTGTAATTCTGTGATAAGCAGAGATGATACTAGCAAGAGTACATTCATCAAAACATGATTACCTAAATAAATCCAGCAGGTCTTTAAAGGAATAATACTCTTTACGTGCTAGTTAAGCCAGGTTCATACGCCACTTCTGTCATTTCCGTATGTGGTATCCAAGCTTTCTCTTTCACTGACAGCTCTGTAAAGTTAAGAAGAAACCTTCTAATAGAGAAGAAATATGTGTTTACAATGAAGGAAATGGATATTATATCAAAGGTCTTGGTGAAATTTAGCAGAACACTAAACTTAACAGAAGTGTCGAGAGGGACCTGGCCTGTCCATAAAAACCTAGAAATTGCCCAACTTCAAATAAGCCTCCGCTTGAATGTGTGCTAATAACGGATTCCATTTTACAATCTCCCCAGTGGCCCGCAAGCTTTGAGAACTTCTAATTGTCAGCCTTATTCTCTGCTGGAGCCATCAGCTGCTGCAATTAATGGGATTCACTTCGTATTTTGATTCCACACTTTGGCAGGGCCCAGCGTGACCCATCTGTAGGTCTTCTCAAGCCTGTCTCTTTTAATTATATTGGTTAAAAAAAAAAAAAAAAAGACAAGTTTGTTTTGCTCTTTCATGGAGAAGTATTTAAAAATCCCAAATGAAAATTAAAACATATGAGATACTAAGCTGATCAGATCAAGTCCCTTATGCCCTAATCACAACTCAACTTCAACACTTCTGAGGAAGAAAGACCTTGACTGTCAGGGGTAATTTAACAAGCAATTTTCTGCCTTCTCCCACTTCTTAAAGTCTTCAGGCTGAACTTCCTAAGCTGGCCCACAAGTAATAAGTGTCAGAAGCATCTAATTCCTCTCCAGGAAATGTGCATGAAAAAAGATCACCTCACTCTATGACCATTACCCTTCGCCCCGCCATGTCACCCAGGCCGTGATTTCTCCCAACCAGCTCTTCTCTCCAGCAGGACTGCAGCTGCTGGTCTGCATGTGTCCGCCAGTGATTTCACTATCCCCGTCTCCTCCTCATGCCCTTTGTCTTCTCAGTTAACCTTGTGTGCCAGGCTCATCACGTCAGTCCTCTCGCTGAGAACGTCAAGGTCTTTGTCCCCGGATCTGTCTGCCATACACACCAGGCAGATCTCCAAAGAAGAGTCGGTGTGAATAACACATTTTCTGACCCTAATATTCTTGCTATTCAGAACTGAGGGAGGACATTACCCAAGAGTGCAGATCAGCACCATCTGTGACTTTCAACATCAGTTAGACCCTTAATATTACTCAATCATCTTTCTTCCTCTTTCTGGACAGCTCCCTCTCTCCTTCTCCACAAAACAAAATCACTGTGCTTGCCCAGCTCTCCTGGCCTAGCAGTCTGTTAGTGTACAAAGGAAGTGAGAGGCTTGGTCTGACTTTTTATTAAAAGTTAAATCACGTTGTGCCCTCATGATTCCTTCTTTATCTCTAGGTGTTTATGAAATGTGCCGGTAATTCACAATTTGTTTTTCTGTTCCATCAACCTAAGCGATTTGGTCCATTCCCATCAGTTATAGTGTCCACTAAAGCAGAAAGTCTCCATTTTGAATCCATAACTCCCCTGGGGCACTATTTTCAAGTAGCTCTGAAGAGTAAGCAAGTGTGGTTTTAAAAAAGTCCTTGGTGACAATGACCCGACTCCACGCTTGCCACTGTGCTGCCTCCTATGGAGATATTCTCTCTCATCCTCCTTTCTCCAGTGGAAAATATATGGGTTTAGGATGTGGCCAGAAGTTGGCTTAAAATGTGGGCTAAACCTCATAGTTTCTGGGACTCACAGAAACTGGAAGCTCCTCCCCTTTTAAGCTTTGTAGTTACGTATGTGTTTCTTCTAGTCGTGCAGCTACCTACCATGTTCTGCATTTGCACCTGAACACCTAACCATTGCTGAAAAATACCACACAACCTGACTGCTAACTGAGCTCACATAAAATATATGATCATGAATCTCAAATACGCATCTAACAATATGGGACACTTCCAGTATGCCTCCACAGTAAAGTCACTTTCCTATTCTCAGAGACAACTCTCTGACATCTTCTCCTCTCTCCCTGACTCCTATCACCCTCCATTGGTTTCACCTCATACTTCGTGGAGAAATCAGACACTATCATATATTTCACCTTGTTTTACCCTTAATCCCAATACATTACCTGTAAATATGGCCACATCCCGTTCTTTCCCTTGAGTTAGGTTGGAAGATGTGTCTCTGTTTCCAAGACAATCATATCCTCCTTCATCTTTGTAAAGACTTTATTTTTAAAATCATCATTTCTATTTTGCATCATCAATTTCTCTTTTTGCTGTATCATTCTCTTCAACAAACATGCCTTGATATCACCAACGTGAGGTCCCTCCTCTTGATTTTCCATCTCTTATCAACTATTGCTCGTTTTGGCTGGGAATCACAGTAAAACTCCTGACAGACTTTCCTACAGTCACCGTCCCCCCTTTTCCACTTCCCATTTTCTCCTCAACCCATTGTGGTTGAGCTCTCGTCAAGGTCATCACAGGTATGGCATAGATATGGTGAAGTCTTTGATGACTTCCATCTTGCCATATCCAATGGTGACTTTCCAGTTTCCAACTTACTGGAACCTTCCCTAGTATTTCATCACTACGTCTTTCTTGAAATATTTTCTTCACTTTTATTTTAGAATTAAAAAAAATATTGTTCTTTTCCTCTTACTTCACCAGCCTACCCATTTCTTTCTCTTTTTCCATCTCTTCCTTTTATAAAAGGAATGCTTTAATGCTCCAGAGCTATTATGGATTACAGGCTCTGTTTCCCCTCCAAATGCACATGTTGAAACTCTAACCTCCAACAGAATGGAATTAAGAGGTGAGGCCCTTGAGAGGTAATTAAATCATGAAGGTGGAAACCCCATAATTGGAATAATGCCCATTTAGGAAGAGGAAGAGAGCTTGCTACCTTTTTCTGCCATATGAGATTACAAAAAGAAGATTGTTATCTGTAAACCAGGAAGAGTGTCTTCACCAGAACCTAACCATGCTATCACCTTGTTCTTGGACTTCCAGGGCCCAGAACTATGAGAAATAAATGTATGTTATTTAAGTCACTCAGTCTATGATAATTTGTTATAGCATCCTGAGCTAAGACAAGAACCCAATTCTTGGCTTTCTTATCTGTATACAGTCATCTAATAATATGGTTTCAAATACAGGTATTTGAACAAATATGAATATCCAGTATTGATATGAATATCACTATGAATATCACAATTGAATATAAAATATGAACATAATACATTTATTCATGACTTCCAAACTTGTATCTCCAGCCCAGCCCAGATTTTTCCCAACCACCACCCCTACCCACTGACTTTTTAAACATGGAGCACTGGGTGTTACACACAAACAATGAATCATGGAACACTACATCAAAAACTAATGATGTACTCTTTGGTGACTAACATAACGTAATAAAAAATTTAAAAAAATAAACATGTATATTTAACTGCTTAGATGAACTGTCCATTTGAATGTGTAATAAACATCCTACTTTACGTGGCCAAAGCAAAATTTGATTCCTTACCCTTCCCACTGATCAAATAATTGTGTGCCTCACAAACTTTCCCCATCTCAGTAAAAATCATCATTATCCATTGGTTCACCACACCTAAGAATCATCCTTAATTCCTCTCACATTTACTCTAGTCATAATTTCTGTAATTTCCAAATTAACTCAACCATCTCTCACCATCTTCATGCTATAATCCTAGTCTAAGCCAACATCATACCAGGTCTTCACTATTACATTGGTTTCCTAGGGTTGCCGTAACAAAATACCATAAACTGGGTGGCTTGAACAACAGAATTTTATTATCTTACAGTTCTGGAAGCTAGAAGTCCAAGATCAAGTCCAAGATCAAAACCCTTCCCATTGTAACAAGAATAAAATCTTCTCATCATGGCCTTTCAAGATCTGATCTTACCTCTTGGACTGCATCTCCCCCTATTCTCCCATGGTTCACTGGGCTGCAGACATCTAGCCTTCTTTGTGTGCTTGAAATCCTCCAAGCTCATTTCTACCTCAGGACATTTGAACTTGTTGCTTTTGCAGTTAGAGTCACAAAACTACCTCCTTCTAGTCATTAAAATCTCTAAGTATGACTTTGTCAAAGACCTTCCCTAACCATCATGGCTACAGTGAAACCGCCCGCCTCAGTCATCTATCATATAACCCTATTTTGTCACTTTTAAGTGCCCAAGATAATCTTATTTCTTTATATATTCTTTAGTGCAGTAGAATGAAAGGTCTCTGAGGGCATGAACGGTCTGTCTTCCTCACCCTTGTGTTTTCATTTCTTCCAGCATGGCATATGGCAGTCTTTCATAAATATTTGTTAACTGACTAACCAACCCCTTCTAGATATTTCTTAGTAATTATATGTGCAGTTCTTTTAGTAGTTAGGACTATAATTTGGCTGAAACTAGAAATGTTAATTCATCTACTGAAAGTCAAAGATGTCTCACTGAGTCCTCCCAAATCTTAGACCACACATCAGTTCAACACTGTCAGGTATCAAGCACCTGTATGTCTTATCAAAGGGAAGATGGATCTTCTGCATATTGTCTGAAGAACATCCTCTCTGGAGAAATTGGAAGCAAACTCCAAACCACTCTGTTTTATCTTAGCTCTTTACTAATATTATTTGCCACAGACAGAAATTGTCCCTTCCTTGTTCTTGCACGTTATTTTGCAGAGAAGCCATTTTTATGTTTCTTACTTTTCTCCTTTTTAAACAAACCCCTGCTCAGTCTACGAGTAAGACTTTCCAGTAATGGCTACACTACATGCCACTCTTTTGTGCTAGTTTCCAGTTGCGAAGCTCTGGGATCCTGGGATCACGTTTCTTCTTCTGCTGTTCCTTCATTTTCTTATTGCGGTCATGTGGGATGGTAGCGTCAGAATTTGGCGTTTGAATTCTCTCATCTCTCTTGATCTGTACTTGCTTTAAGAGTCCCTGGATACAATATCATGTCTGCATTTCCCCCCTCCCCATTCTGAAATCTGATTCTTGAATTTCTAGGATATGTATCTGACTACCCTTCTCTCTTGCTTTTTTGGACCCTGGGATAACAGGAATGTTCACTTTCTGTAATTTCACCACAAGTGGCTCGCTCCCCATTATGTCTGGGAGATATGTTCAGAAAAAAGATCTCTTCCTGCTGTCTGCCGTCCTATCACTCACCAGTAAGTCCACCATGTGACATGCTTTTCTGCAGCGGATACCTGATTCCCATGTAGATGTCTGTGGACCTTTCTTTTTGTTCCAGAGAAGTTTGGTAGAAAAGGTGTGGTCTGGGGGTTTAAAGGACCAGCATTCCGGTCTGTTACCATCACTTGCTATCTCTGTAACTTTAGATGAGTCATTCATCTGCTATGAGTCCCTGCTTTCTCTTCTCTGAAATGGGCTAAGAATTCCTGTTACAGAGGGGAGGGGGGTGGGGAATGGGATAGACTGGTGATGGGTAGTAAGGAGGGCACATATTGCATGGTGCACTGGGTGTTATACGCAACTAATGAATCATCGAACTTTACATCAAAAACCAGGGATGTACTGTATAGTGACTAACATAATACAATAAAAAAAAAACCAAAAAAAACCAAAAAGAATTCCTGTTACATCTCACAGTTGGCAAGAAGATCACTTGAAATAATGTGTACAGAAATACTAGACAAGCTATGAAGAAGAGCTCTTACACGACTGTAAACCCCGGCTGCTAGTTTATTTTGCTTATTGTATTGCTTTTTGGGGGGGCAACACTTAAAACTGTAATACCTTAACAGCAATCCAGAACTCTGGCTTCCCTCGAACATTCAAAAAGTCAGGTCCTCCCCGGCATTCCAACGTGACAGTAATAAGCAGGAGCGGAGAAGTGGATGACCCTCCAAACGGGCACAGCCTGTGCTTTGACACACTCTGCTCTGACTTCCACCTGCTCCCTTCACATATTTGCTCTCTGATCACCCCATTCTGAAGTCTGTTCCCTGGGTGTGGTGCAGAGAACCCTTTATGAATACCAAAGGCCGAGCACAATATTAAAAGTAAGAGGGTTGGGGCACCTGGGTGGCTCCGTTGGTTAAGCAACTGCCTTCAGCTCAGGTCATGATCCCAGGGTCCTGGGATCAAGCCCCACGTTGGGCTCCTTGCTCAGCAGGGAGCCTGCTTCTCCTTCTCCCTCTGCCTGCCGCTCCCCCTGCTTGTGCTCTCTCTCTCTGTATTAAATTAATTAATTAATTTAAAAAAGTAAGAGGGTTGTGAGATTATAGAACAGCAATGATGCCATTGTGTGATATTTCTTAGTGCAGATTTGGTCACCTTCAAACTACCTCTAAATCATAACTTAGCTATGCTATTTCTGGAGTAAGACTTGTAAAAATAGGGTGGTTTCTATCACAGGTATTAATTATAAATATTAATTTTCTTTTCTTAAAATGATAAATGTTAAATATAAGATATTAAAGCAAAACCAGAAAGGATGAAAGAAAGGGGAATTTTATGCTCTTAAGAAAAGATGAAGATGGAAAATCTCTAAACCTGGCTAGTTGAAGTAACTAAAGATGTGGCATTTTTGTGTCTAAACTAGGGTTCAGGCTGACAAATTGTAAACCAGATTGACTGGTTCTTATGACCAGGGACATTGTGCCTGCAATTTTGTATAAATTTCCCTGCATGTTGTCTAAGCTGTATATGTAGCTGGGCTTTCTCTCTCTAGAGCTGATGAGTGAAGAATTCTACATTCAAATCATATTATCTCTATGTTCTCTGTAAAGTGTGTCCATTATTAAAGCAGCAGTATAGACATGAGGCAAATTAGACCATAAATGTGAATTTCAGACAAAGAAATGCCATCTGGAGCTTAAATGAAAGGGAAAAAAGGTCTCTTAACATCTTCCTCAGCCATTTTCATTGTGATTGGTGGCTTTTCACTGGGCTTCCCCTCTGCTTGCTTCGTCCCTCCCAGAGCATGAGGGGTCTCTGCAGAAACTTCTTTAAGGATGTTCCAGTTCTCTGTGCTGCTGCTTTGAGGTCTGACAGCTCAGTTTGAAAAAGTCCCCCCTAGGGACACCTGGGTGGCTCAGTTGTTAAGCGTCTGTCTTCGGCTCAGGGCGTGATCCCAGTGTTCTGGGATCGAGCCCCACATCAGGCTCCTCCACTAGGAGCCTGCTTCTTCCTCTCCCACTCCCCCTGCTTGTGTTCCCTCTCTCACTGGCTGTCTCTCTCTGTCAAATAAATAATAAAAAATCTTAAAAAAAAATCCCCCCTATGCTGAATATTTTCGTGGCTGTACTTGGCTTTTTTCTTTTTTGCTCAAAACACTTTTCATTGAAAAGCCCATATGAACATAGCTTGTTCCTACGGGTTTCTCCATGGGGGGTAATATGAACTGAAACTAGACTCATGTGGCATTCATGTAGACCTAAATTTTCTTTCCCCTTTTTGCTTCCACCAAGATGGGGCTGTCTCTGCCATTATTCCTGACTCATTCTTTCCAGCATGTGTTTAATATGCCTGTATACATACATTGATACACAGTTCCCTCACTCACATGCCCATTTCAAACAACGGGTTGTGGTTTTTCCTGGTTTTTGCCAGACTTAGAAAAACAAACAAACAAACATTAGAAGAGACTTTATTTTTTCCATCACACTCATAAAATGGAAAAAGAACAATATCCTCACTGATTACAAAAATCATGTGAATTTCCTGTGTACTCTTTGGTTTGTTTGTTTGTTTTTGGTGATGTTAATGCTATAAGGACAGTAGCTTGTATGGCAATAAACTACTAGATAGAAGTTAATAGCATTTAGCAGTTATATTTTTCACTGTTAAACACAATATAGTAATTAAGTCTGAAATTTATGTTATTTCATCTTGTTAAAAATAATTTGCAGTGTTCAACTGTTTGAAATACTGCTTGTGATTTAGGAAAATGGGTGAATATTTGTTAGAAGCAAAATTTAGTAGCTCTGAATCAAGGTCAAGAAGCTATTAAGTAGGCAGAAATTTGAAATAAATTGTTGCTTGGTTTCAGATGCCTTAAATAATAGAATCTCAAGTGAATATTGAATTTCTCAAATAGTCATGCACTTACTTCTGTAGATGTAAAAATGGAAATATCAAGGGAAGGAGGGAAGGAAGGGAGGAAGAGGAAGGGAGGAAAGGGAGGAAGTGTAGGGGCGAGGGAAGGAGGGGAGAGAAAGAGAAAGAAGGGAGGGAGAGAGAAAGAAGGAAAGAAGAAAGAGAGAGAAACAAAGAAAGAAAGAGAAAGGAAGGAAGGAAAGAAAGGAAGGAAGAGAGGGAGGAAAGAAAAGAAAAGAAAGAAAGAAGAAAGACAGGTTCTTTGAATGATGGCTTTATTTAATGAAAAATAAGTCTCCTGTAATATCATCTTGTAATGCTCCTGAGATAGTGCTTCCTGCATTTTACTATGATTATTTCTTTAATTGTTCATCTTCACTCAATTCTAAAGTCTGTGTGGGTGGGAATCCTCTGTCTTTCTCGCTTGTTGTAATCCCTGCACAATGTTTGGCATGGAGGAGTTGCCATAAATCTATACCTACCTATATGTCTATAGCTAATACCTATATCTATGTCTACATTCAAAGAAGGACATCGATTCCTGTCTGTATAGTCTTAAAATTATTACTTTTTACAATGGCAAAAGGATAGAATGTATGGGCCATGTAGAGCAGTCTTTCAGTAGTGTGCTCCAAGATTCCAGCAATGCCATAAACAGGTCGAATGCTGACCTTGGCCACTTCTTTCCTAACCTTTCTGAAATCTCAGCCTTCTGAATCTTTGCCATGCATGAGAACACAATGAAGAAAAGCTTGCCAAGGAAGGAGGAATGTGGGTGACTGAGACTCCCTAGGGAGCTCTTAAAAATATGAATTCCCAGGCCCCAGCCCAAAACTTTCAATTGACGTGGGGTGATGCCCAGAAAATCGGTATTTAAAAGCCTCAGCCTGGATTAAAAAATAGCTGTTTGGTGGGTCAAATCAACCTACTTTAGTTGGGCAAGCTCCCAAGTGGAGACAGTGGTGGCACGGCTCACACTACCCCCATATAAGGGAATGTCCACAAAGTAAGGTCCACCAGCACTGCAGTCCTCTACACATCCACTCCTTTGTTCCTGACCCACTCTGGTCCTCCAGAGTGGACTGGGACTGGGAATGGAAGAGAGGGTGGAGGGACTGATGAAGAATAGACCTTGCCTAGGTGACTGGATTTGGGCATTAGTAACTGTTTTGAAACAACATTCATTGAGCCATCATTAAACAAATACTTGTTGAGAACCTACGGCATACTTGTTCCCAGGCCCTGTGAAGGCAGCCGGGAACAGGACCAACCAAGGCCCTGGTCTCACAGAACTTACATGCTGGGTGCAAGGCAGAGAACAGACAAACAGATGTGTTAATATCATTGATATCAATGAGATGAAAACCAAAGCAGGGTCAAGAGTAGAGAGTGATGTGGCAGAATAAAGCCTAGACTGGGTGGCCAAGGAGGACAGCTGTAAGGAGGTGGTATTTGAGCTGAGACCTCGAAGAAGAGAAGGAGTTAAAGTGGGAACCATATGGGAGCTGAGAGAACAGAAAGGGAAGGGCCTCGAGTGTTTTGAGTAGATAATTGGGTATTTAAGTGTGCAGCACAGGAGGGAGGGTGGAGGTACACATTTGGGAGTTACCAGGATTTGGTGGCATTTAAACCCATTGGACTCAATGAAATCTTTAAGGGGCTGAGTAGGAAATAAGAAGACTGACAGTAGAGCCCTGGGGCACGTCAACATAGACTTGAGAGCCGAGAAGAGGAGACCAACGGAAAAATGAAAAGGAAGGAGAATGAAAAGCCAAAGCTAAGATATTCCTCCAAGAAGGATTAAGTGACTTAGAAAAATGGCAACTTTTCAGGGGAACCTTTTGGAAATTTCAAGCCAAAGGCTTAAAGAGGTGATTCACGACTTCCAGTGGTCAGTCTCAGACTGCATTGTTTTTGAACACTTGCTGGGATTACTCTAGTCAAACCATCTTAAAACACGTCACTCACTTAAATTTCAGGACTCTCCATGTGCCAGAGTTTCCTCTCTCTTCTTCGTGTCTTATTATTTTTCCCACTCAGTGTAGCAGGGAACCCCCCTGCCTGCCTTTCAAACTGAAACAAGTTTTATTTTCCGGAATAGCCCCATTCTAGAAGCATGAGCTTTGTGTTCCACGAGAATACCTATTTACAAATTGCTCAGGCCATTATAGAAATGCCCCTTCTATAAATATGTTGGGCATGGAAAGAGCCATTATTTACATAAATAAGATATTTTCAAAATCACATGTAAACTTCAAAATGTAAAATTGAGTTTGAGATGCCACGAGCTCTTGAATTCGTTCTTTTAGGCGAGAGAACGCCGCCGTTTGGAAAGTGGTGTTGGGCATCAACAATCTAGACCACCCGTCGACGTTCATGCAGACGCGCCTGGTCAAGACCATCGTCCTGCACCCTCGCTACAGCCGCGCCGTGGTGGACTATGACATCAGCGTCGTGGAGCTCAGCGAGGACGTCGACGAAACCAGCTACGTGCGGCCGGTCTGCTTGCCCGGCTCGGGGCAGGCCTTGGAACCCGACACGTACTGCTATATCACGGGCTGGGGCCACATGGGCAACAAAAGTAAGTCAGGAGCCTCGCGAGCACGTGCCTTTCCGTGTGTACGTGAAAACCACTGCGTCACCTCCGGGCTTTGGTCCCAATTTCCCATTTTCACTTTGAGAAGTGTAGCCACAAATGGTAAATCGTAGGTGTCTGTGTCACCCTCCCCTCCCACGCACAGGGGAGATGTCAGGACTTACACCTGCCACGCTCAGAGGCAGCCTCAAAAATCCTTCTGCACGCCTCAGATTGTCTCTTCAGGGAGCCACTCACTACCCATGTGGAGCCGCCATGCAAGAGGTCTGTGGGTCATCCTGGCTTCAGACCGTCTCTACCACCGATTCCCACCCTGCAGGCAGCGTCCCTCGGAGCGTCTCTCGAGCGGCTAGGCTGTTCCAGTCCCCCAGTCAAGCTGCACGGTCCCATTTCCAATTCTGCGTTATGATTTGGTCTTGTCGGCATCTATAACACAACCTCTAAGTCTGTCCAGAGAGAAAACTGATTTGCTATTTGCCTTCTTAAACTGATGAAAGGAGTTTGGCTCCCTAGGTGATTTAAACATACAACACATATACACATTAAAGAATTTGTACGCTTTACTCCCGGTCCCCATAATGGACCCTCTCATTTTGTTTGACTTATTAAAAGCTTAGAATAAGAATGTAATCAATGAGGTATTTTCTTCAACAGTACGTCCTGACCTCTCTGGTTCTATCAAGGGTAAACCCGTGGCTCTCGGGAACGGTGACGTGTGTCGGTGTCCTGGTATCTACCTTAGCAACTGCCAATTTGAAGGACGGGTTCGGTTTTGTTTTGTTTTTTTCCCCCTTAAATCTTAGATAAGTTTTGGGCTAAGCTGAGTTTCTTTTCTATATGATCAACTGACAACAGAAGGAAAAAGCCAAAAGACAGAAATGAGTCATTGACTTCTGAAACGCTCACGTGGAAGATCTTCGAAGGCGGTGTTGGATGTATGACGTCACCATTCCTGCGGACCTCCGTGTTTCAAAACTATAATTAGCGCTGTGATGTCATATAACAGCAGAATATACCTTATATCGCCCCTACTTGTCTTGTTTCTACAGTATCCACATCCAAATCAGAGCAGTCACGTAGCATCGCACGAACCACGTACATGGTGTAGCATGAAGGGTGGGGGTCTGAATTCACTTAGGTCTGGTTGACCCTGACTTCCTAGCTAACGGTAAAATGGAAAAAAATAATAACAACCGTCTAAGTCACAGGAGTATTGGAATGATTAAAGACAGCAGGCCCGGAAAACACTGCGTGCAGGTCCAGGCCTATGACTAGCACCCAATAAACGTTAGTGATGGTTCGTATTACCATTCTCTTGACAAGTCATTGAAATTGTTTTCATCATATTGATTTTCCAGATATGATTCTTTCTTCCTATCAGCTACCCTGTACATATATACACACTGCTTCATGCTCACTATCTAAACGGAGAACAATAGGTATAATTTTGCAGGTCTAAATAACAAAGGATTATGCTTCAAGAAACCCGTTATTATTCTGTGAGAACTTAGAATTTGCATGTTCCCTCTGCTCACAGTAAGGGATAGCTTTGTCCCTCTTGACATCTCTCTGTCATCCGTTCTAGGATTAAAGGTTCTTACCTCCGGTAATGGCCATGGTAGCACATGGTGAGACCTATTTTTTAAACCTAAGATAAAGTCCCCCTCCTCGCATTAGACCCGATGGGCGTGCTGGTCTAACCCTCCGTCTGGGGCAGTGCTCTGGCTTGATTATTTTTCTTTTCCTTGTTGTAGCTGTTGTTCTTGTTGAAGCATATATTAAGAGGGGAAAAACAAGAGCCAAGTTACCTAACCAGGTTACTGATCAGTCTGAGCTTCAGTTTCTCTTTAGTAAAATAAAGGAGTTTGACTAGATGATCACTATCAACACTTCTCATTGAAAATTCTGATGCCAGATAAGCCTTGTCTTTGAAATGGCATTTTAAGTAAAGACTATGGTTCTCTGGGCATACAAATGTAATGATTTCACATACAGCTAGCCTCATTTGTGAGTCATTTCGCCCTTTTACATATTTTGATTCTTTTTCTTTCTTTAAAATCCCCAGTGCCTTTTAAGCTGCAAGAGGGGGAGGTCCGCATCATCTCCCTGGAGCAGTGCCAGTCCTACTTCGACATGAAGACCATCACCGCGCGGATGATATGTGCTGGCTATGAGTCAGGCACGGTCGACTCGTGCATGGTAAGTTGCTCTTTGCTTACCGAGGACATTCAGTTCAGCAGTAACTTCAGTGGGTCCCTATAAACTTGTTATTATTCACGTGTGGCCCTTTGGGAATATTTTTTGGAGACTGCTTATTACCCGATGTTTAATTATGCACGGTATGTACTTTCTCCAGTACCCAAACGATCCCCCTCACTACCTCCATGCCCTTCGCTCTGGTTGCCTTCGGCTTTCTCTCTACTGCCTGGGGAACTGCACCCTGGCTCAGCAACAGGAAGAAAGCCGCTGTCTGGATCGGGGTGCCAGACTGCGTGGGTCTAATGCTAGCTCTGCCCACGAACGTGGTACACACCTGAGCCTCAGTCTCGTCCCCTCCAAAATAGGTATTTTAATAATTATTAGCAACTCATAGGGATCTCATGAGGATTAAATGAGCAAATCCGAGGGAAAGTGTTTAGAGGAGCATCAGTAAACGTAATTCCTGTTTTTCTCCAACATGACCTGGGGGGCAAGACCATCTATATAATTCCAAGTTTGACATCCTTACAGGGCAGGAGTATGTGTAAATTCCCACCACGAATTCACGTACTTACTTCCTTATTTTCTAGGATATCGATCCCTCTCTTTTTAGGCCGTGCAGAATACACCTAATCTCTGATCTTTTCAGATGTAGCCAATAGTAACATTTATAAAGCCAGTGTCTCACTGCTAATCATATGTGGGCGAAAGAACTACAACATCTGAAATGCCAAGAATGAAAATCTCCATGCATATGAGAGAGAGCAGAGGCTACAAACACAATACCTCACTGTAAATGATTCAGTGTGTTATCTTCCACTCACGTACACTCACTGAAAAAGTCCTAAGAACTGTTAAGAAAGGCAGCAAGTTGCTAGTGTCTTTTACTAAATGCCCTCATTCACAAAGCAAGAATCTTGAAAATAGAGTTACTCTGGAATATTTTTCTAGTGCTGTTGCGTGGAGAAAAAAAATATCTTTATATGTTCCCTTTTGGGTACCTTCAACATTTAGAAAATGGCTCAAAGTTGAAGAATGAGATTAGGAGAGGATTTGTTCTGATACACTAAATTAAAAAAATTATGACCTATTTTGATAAGCACAGGAAATGGCTGAGAAGTCTGATTTCATGGAACTAAGACTGTAGTTCTTTCCCGAGGCACCCCCAGTCTTTTAAAGATCAAGGTTTAAAACATGCATTTGAAAGTTTCACCTGTGTAGTGGAGAGCTGCTCCCTCCAGTTGGCGATGAAAGCCTTGTTTCAACTTTCCAAGAAATTGGTTAAGCTGGGTTTGGCTTCACTATACCCCGTCCCCCCCCTCCCCAGGATAACATGGATGCATGAGGGCTCTGAAATACCAGTGACTAATGTCCACTGCTGTTCATTACAGGGTGACAGCGGTGGGCCACTTGTCTGCGAGCGGCCTGGAGGACAGTGGACATTATTCGGTTTGACGTCGTGGGGCTCCGTCTGCTTTTCCAAAGTCCTGGGGCCTGGAGTTTATAGCAATGTGTCTTACTTCGTCGAATGGATTGAAAGACAAATATACATCCATACCTTTCTTCTAAACTAATTCCAAAGATGATGAGAGACTTTTGCCAGCTACACTCAAAGAAAACGGACTTGCCGCCTGTGGAGAGCTTCGTGCAGAAAGCTGTCCAGAAGCCCTTCCCACGGACAGGGATGCTCAGCAGTGCACTGCAAATGTTCACATTTGGGTCTACTTTTATTGTTTTTTCAACTTTAGTTTTCTCTTACTTCAAGTTTAATGAGTCTTTAAAAACAACAAAAAACAAAGCAGATTTTGTTTTTTTGCCAGGCCTAATCTTGACCACAGCACAAAAGTATCAGTTCTGGAATAAGGCAGGTGCTAGGGTAACAGGTTCTAGAAAATTCTCTTTATTCCAGTCACAAAGAGGACATTGAGATCCAGGCTGACCAAACTTTGCCAGCTTTTGTTTCTCAAGCACAATAGCATAGTGGCAAATTTCAATATTAATATTGGAGACTTGCTTTTGATTTATTAAGAGCCAAGACAATTTACACGCTTAAATTATTTACTATTACTCACATCTGCATAATTCTGAAAACCTATGGACACAGAGGTAAGACAAGTAGCATCATTTAGGTAGTTGAAATGGCAAGACACACTGAACACAAAGCTCTTTAGACATCAACACTAGCATTAACATTATAGGACTGCACGTTCTGAACTTAAGGATATAACCTTATAGAAAAATCTCCATAGAACCTTCCCATAGCTGGGATTTGTTCAGTGTGTTATCAGTTGGCTGACTGAGACCTCAACAGCTAGAAGAATATTCACGGGAAGCATTTTGCTTTGCCTGTGTCACCGTGAATGGAGATTAAACTTTGCCAGAGGAGAAATTGCTTTAGCCTGGAGAGATTCAATTTTTGAAAACAAAAATTAAACTGCACCCGACCTCCAATTCGGTATTTTCCAATTTTCCTGTGTTTTCCATGATGATAAAGTCACAGAAGCGCCTCTCAAAGCACAGTTCAAGTTTGCATGGAGTAAAACATTTTGTAATTTTCCTTGAAATGTGTTTAATTTCTGATGTTGTCATTGCCTCCCCTTGATAATTAAAACAAAAATTTAAAAATGCTTTTAAGCACTAGGCCACTTTAGGCACATCAATTTCCGAAGTAACTAGTGGTTAGAAGTATTTTTCTCCCCACTAAAAAGCTTCAAAATGCAAATTTTCACACATAAGTAATTTAGTTAGGCATCCATTTTGCAACATCCAAATGCCTTCGGAACAAGGAGGATTCCCTCCTAACCTTCCCCAGCACCCCGGACGGCCTTGGCATCCCCCTCCCCCAGAGACTCACCTGCAATTTTATACCTGTGTTTTTGTACTCTTTTCTATGTGTGCACGAATTTCAGATTCAAAAAGTTGCCTTGACACTTTCCATGTTCTGGAGTTCGTATAAACCTACTGAGAATGTGAAATCCAGCAACGGAATTAGGGTCAGGATTGTGTGGAAGCGTAAGAACCCATGTCCGTTTTGTTAGAGTGGTAGGTATATACTTCGTGTAATAACTGTGAGCCTTGCTCAACTTATGTTCAGTCAAGTGTACTTACTGTACTAATTCTAAATAACCCTTAATACAAATAAAATGGTACAACCCTTTTTTTTTAATGGACATGGAACATGGATAATAGCAATCCCAGAAAACTATGCCTCCCACTCTAATAGTTGACCCCCCAGCCACCGACCAATCCGAACTGACCTGCCATGTGTCTCGCTGTTACAGGAACACACACTTTTATTTCAGGTGATGGATGGCTGTCTGAAATGACAGGCTGCTAATAGTCTCAAGTCCCTTAAGTGTCCAAAGAAAACTTTAATTCTAGTAAGAGTGCAAGCAATCTTTCATGTCTAGAGTACATTTTGGGAGCCTGATATAATAATTCTTTCATAAATATTTTGGGGTAAAGTTATACCCCAAAACGTATATTATTAATCAATTTTTTTTCCTGGCTACCAGGAGCAATGATACAATGCTTGGTCCCCTGAAATTTGGTAAAATACACTGAATACCAAAATGCAATAGATCCTATTAGCTTGGGTAACTCTGCGTAATAGTTATTTACTTGTAAATGAGACCCTTCAAAGCCTTCATACAGATCCCAAATCTCTTTCGCCCAAGGGCCAGATATGTTTCAGAATCCAGAATTTTTCAGAATTTAAAAAATACAATTTAGCAACTGTAATAAAATACATTTTTATAGCAAAATATCTGAATGATTACATTAAATAAACTGCCTTACATCTGTTTAGGACATTGAACTTGCACCTAATCAATGAAAAAATTTTCGGTTTCAGAGCTCTCGGGATTTTGGAATTGTGGATAAGATTGCGGACTCGTAACAAGAACACTCAAGACTTTCTACTTTTATATATGGGTACTTGACATCTGGGAGACTGACATTTTTCCTTAGTCTTCTTGGCTTATTCTTTTTAGATTCTAACCTTTATTTATCTTCAGGGAATGAATGCCAGCTGCTATGAGGATTACAGACGATACAACATTACTGACTTTTCCATATAAGAAAAGGTCATTACAATATTCTGGTAAAAGGTGGGCTTTGGAATTTTTCTCCTAAGCTACCAATTACCACTGGGCTTGGTGATATGTACAGGAGTGGTGACAGTTTTTTGTACACATGATTTATTAAACAGTTTATTTTTTAAAAAATCATTAAAGAAAGCAGAAAGTAACCTCCAATAGCCATGTGGGATTTTGAAAGTTCTAGAAATTGGTCTCTATAAAAGACTATTTGCAGTAATATCAGACAGTTACAAAAAAAACGTCAGACCAGGACACAGAGGCAGCAGGAGAAGATGAAGCCCTGAGAATAACAGATTAATAGTCATAAGACATGATACAGACATAGAACGTCAGCATGGAGATTTCAGGAAGGAGATTCTGTGGGTGGTTAGTGGCCCACAATTTTCAGATGAACAGATATTAAGTTTTAAAAGAACTCAACAAAAATAGATGACCTTGTAACACCTGGTGAACCAGTCTCTCTGTCCCAACTAAAGCCAGCACGCATGATCTGCAACAGCAATTAACTTGCTATCGACATTCCTGTCCTTTTTAAAATGTATTTAAAAACAAATTTTTCTAAGAACCTCATGGAATCCTGCTGAGAACCACGTGTATTAGTCTCAATGCATAATATCTCATTTTTAAAGGTTATAACACCAGAGACCTTGTAGGGTACTGTAAAGGCTATGAACCCTCAAATGGTCTCTTGAAGATTGTTTTCAAACTGATGGTCTCATTTTCATCAGGCTATTGTGAGTTTCAGAAAACAGGGAATTGCCAAATGGGCTACACACTCAGCTGATTTTGTCTGCCCTACCTATGGCCTAGCTTTCCAGCTGATGTCTGCACAGAGGCAGACCTCCCTCATAAAAGGTCTTCCCTTGCCTGAAAGCTGAAAGAGGAACATATTCCTCCCAAACCCTGGCCCCCGCTGCCCCTGCCCCAGGAAGACCCCGCATCGACACAACACTGAAATGAGCAGAGGGGGATGCCTTACATCGGCAGTCAGGCGGCCAAAGCATCTTCCTGGAGGAAATAAAAAGCTATTAATAATCACTAACTACATTTTCAACAGTACAGTGATTACCCTATTTTAGGTACCTTGTCATTTAAAAGACTCTTTGGAATTTTTTCTCTGGAAAATAACCATTTATAACATTTTTTTTTCATGTGGAAATCCCTTCTGCATTCCAACTGATCTAAAAACTACTTTTTCTTCATTAAAGAAAATTCAGATTGGAGTCTGCTCATTGAAAGCATTTCCCTGGAATCTGAAATCTCCCAGTAAAAGAAATATATCTCCAATGAACCCTTAAGAATGTCTGCACGTCTGAGACAATTAAAACGCTTTTACGAAATCCAAAAAGTTTCATAAAAGCATCTGATTCAGAATGAAATATTTTGCCTCCTTAAACTCAGTTCAGGTCAAACTCCAACCACGCTTACAAATGTATCTACAAACCTACAAGACAGGTCATCACATTGACTTTTCTGGGCACAGAAGAATCTTCATGTCCCTTGGGGAAAAATCCACCTCATTCTTGCTTGATGGAAGTGCCTCTTCAAAGTCCCTCTTCCAGATTTGAAGGGAGACTTGCCACACTTCAAGGACGATACCCTGCTATGTTTGTTTTGTTTTTAACCGTCTGAGGGCCCAGCCATTCCTGAGGCCTTAGTTTCACAGAAGTCTGAGTCCAAAGCAGTTTCATGTACAGATAAGCTTCCCTGCTCGACAGCACAAGACGGTGCTGACATCATCACAAAGGCAGCAGGCGGGCCAGACATGGCTGTTTTCTCCGACTTGGCAGCTGAGTGGTCAGCATACTTAGATGGCCCCCGGCCTATCATTCCGGCCCCTCTCCACTTCTTGAGAGCTTCAGTCCTCTCCTCTGGAGTCAGTCTGTCAAAGTGCTGAGCCCTCCGAACTGGAGACGGAAACAGGGATCCCTGAAGAACTCGGTATGTAAACCTAGGTTCCAAAAAGCATCACAGAATTAGAGTCACTGCACACCTGGCATGGGACACAAAAATGACTCATGAACTGGAAAAGTAAAAGGGTCTGGTGGCCCCTGTCTCCCTGAGGTAAAGGGGAAAGATAAGCACAGTGCAAGATGGAGACAGTAGCACTACTGAATAAGTTAATATTTGTAAAGTGCCAAGAAAACAGGGAGTGCCCTGTGGGTGCCTGTCAAGTCAACACAAAATAAAACCTCCAGAGGGACCCACCGTGCTACAGTATAGGCTTGATGTGAGGTGAAATGAGACAATACATACAAAGCAGACAGTGTCGGCACATAGTAAGTGTTCAAAAAATGCTGTGAGTTTTCTGGGACTCCTGTGACACATTACTGCGCATTTGTCCCTGTCGGTCCCAGCGGGCAGTGCTGATGCTGGCACAGCATTCTCATAAGGCTTGTGGGTCCCCCACACACGTCGTGGGGGTTTATGCCATTAGACGAGGGTCCTCCAAAGAGTTTCTGACATAATCCCATCTCCCTTCCTGGTGGCTGCTGAGGTGGCTAAAGGGATCCGTGTCACAGACCTAATCTCCTCAGCCCCTTGCTGTCCAGCCACACTGTTGGCCTTCTCTCTGGAGCCTATTCCCAAAAGCCAATCTCTTCATTTTTGCAACTTCTGGATCTGGATAGGCAGAGAATTTCCCAAGTCTAATTTCTCTGTGTTTAATAGCCCTTCCCTCAATCTCCTTTCTCTCGCATGTTACGCTGAGCAGCAAGAAGAGACCGGGCCAGACATTCAACACTAAATATCCAAGGTCATAATTTACAAATTCTGCTTTCCACATACCAGGAGAACCCACTTCAGCTAAGTTTTCTGCCACTATAGTGCCAAGATTCCCTTTCCTCAAATTTCCAGCAACACGTTCCTCCTTTCTTTCGGACTCCTCACCAGCGGTGCCCATCACATCCACATTTCTAGCAGTGCAGTTTAAGGCCATATATGTATTTTCTAAGATGGTACCGTGTTCTCCACCTGTGTGCTCCTCACTTCCTTCTGAATCCCCACCAGCAGGAACTTCAACGTCCACGATCATCTACCGTCTGTTTAAAGACGTCTAGTATTTTTCTATCCTGTACCTTCACGTTCTTCCAGTCTCTGCCCACTATCCAGTTTCAAAGCCACTTCACATGTTTTAGTATTTGTTATAACAGCACCCATCCTCCTGGTACCAAAGTCTGTATTCGTTTTCTGGGGCTGCCGTAACAAGTTACCACAAACCTGATGGCTTACAACAACCCAACTTCATTCTCTCACAGTTCTGAAGGTCAAGAATTCTGAAATCAGGGGCGCCTGGGTGGCGCAGTTGTTAAGCGTCTACGTGATCCCGGCGTTCTGGGATTGAGTCCCACATCGGGCTCCTCTGCTGGGAGCCTGCTTCTTCCTCTCCCACTCCCCCTGCTTGTGTTCCCTCTCTCGCTGGCTGTATCTCTCTCTGTCACATAAATAAATAAAATCTTTAAAAAAAAAAGAATTCTGAAATCAGTTCACCGAACCAAAATCTAGGTGTTGGAAAGGCCATGCTCCTTCTGGAGGCTTCTAGTAACAGCTTGTCTCCTTGAGCTTCTAGTAACGGCTGACGTTCCTAGCTATGGCCCAGGAGTCTGCCACTGTGGTCCAGGTGTCTTCTCCTTATCTGTGTCAAATCGCCTTCGGCCTCTCTCTCGTAAGTGTACTTTGGATTGCATTTAGGGCTCACCCAGATAGAAGATAATCTCTCCTCCTCAAGATCCCTACCTTAATCACATCTGCAGAAGCAAAAAACATCACATTCACAGGTTCCAGGGATTAGGGCATGGATCTGTTTGAGGGGGTCATTCTTTTCAGCCTACCACAAGTGTTAGAATTGTACGGTTAATGTTCTCAAGGGATTTATTTTTCAGGCTGTAACTTTATAGGAATTGTTTCTCCATAAATTGTACAAGTTTATCTTGTTAGCTTTTAATCTGAAAGCTGGTGTAACAGTGAATGATATTGTTAAACACACAGCCATAAACCCCACAGGACTCAAGTGGGTTTTTCTTGTGCATTTCTAGAAGGAATGCCCATCAATAACAAAGGGTCTGTGCCCACTGTGTCACAGTTACGAACTGGGGGTGGCAAACTTTCCTCTGGTGGGCCAGATAGTAATATTTCAGGCTTGGCAAGCCAGATCGTCTCTGTTGGAACTATTCAGCTCTGCTGTTGCCGTGCAAACTCAGCCAGAGAAAATACATGAATGAGGATGTCTATATTCCAATAAAACTTGATTTGCTTTTAAAAAACAGGAAGCAGGCCATATTGGCCTGTGAGCCAGTTCATCGTCTCTGTTCGAGAATAATCTAAAATCACCATTTTGACTCTCATATCCCGTTTTAAAAGGCAGAACAACTCTGTGGCACAGTGTTTCCAGCTAACCAGATACATTTTATAAAAAATACAAAAAGAGAGAGATATCGATTAAAAACCTACGCATACCTCTTAGCCATCTCCATCCCGTACAATATTAGAAATTAAAGCTAAACTAAAATGGGAAAGATAACTGAACTCAGATGCAGGAGGGACGTTTTCAGTGTTGGTAGGCTGTACAGAGACTACGTGCTCTCAGTACACATTCTCCCGTGTTTCCTTTTAGAAACCCCCAGATTTTCACCGCTCTGAGTCTACACACTGAGGTCCTAGTGAATGGGGTATGAGCAATGATGTGCAACATGTGGGTCATGCCGGTACCAAGCAAAAACAAAGCAATAGAACACACAAGAGGAAAGCTGCTCGCACTCCATTTTCTCTCCTCCCTCCCGCAGGCCGGGATGTGGGGGTGCTGGTGGTGAGTCACCTCCACTCATGCAGAAGAGGGCAACACCCGTGTAAGCTGGCAGAACAAAAAGCCGGAGGAAAGGATCCTCAGATAACCCTGTGGGTGAAGCCACCCTATCTTTGGGGAATGGCAACCTGATGAGAATTTTCCATGAGAGAAAAATCTCTCTTCCAGGCTGCTTAAACCATATTTGTTCTCTGGTCAAAGAGTTAAAACCCATGTTTTCGCTAGGACGCAGACTGACTTCTCCACTGGGAAACGGGATGGTCTGCCATCCATTCTTTGCAGTCGCCTGAAGCCTTCTAAGCCTCTCACTTCCTCTGTCGTGGATCAAACGCCATACCTGGGCAGGAGAGCGACGCAGGTTGTGAGGACACAAACCAGGTAGAACACGGGATCCAGCATGTGCTCCTGCATAATCCAGTAGGGGTTGGACGGTGGGTTGCAAGTGACACACACGGCTCCAAAAACCAAGGCAAAGAAGAAATAAGACAAGATGCTACCCGCGATGACCAGCATGTGGACCCAGGTCTGCAAGACAAGAAAGGCGGGGGAGGGAACACTCTGTCACCAACGGGGTTTTGCATCCCCTGGAAATCTGCTCTGTTGAAGAGACAACGTGTCTAAGCAATGAATGAATGGTGTCACAAACCCTAGTGAACAAAATGCAAAATGCCAAAGAGATAAGAGCACCTTTCATGGACAGCTCGTATCACTGTTTCAGTTTTATAAAGCGAAGCCAAATGCCAAAAGGTTAATTCGGATGACGATTCTATTTTATGTTGTTCATGCACCATGCGGTGTGTGGCTTCTCTCTCTCTCTTTTTAAATACAGTCACTAATTGGTCTGTTTCTTCATTAAGGTAATACTCCAATCCTCAAACGTTACCCAGTCACATGGCTGGTAGACATTACTGCTGCTCACCGATACTCTAATTTCATCCCATTGTAAGCGTCAGGAAGGTCGGACTGCACAACCTCACCCCCTTGAAATTAAGCTCGGCCATTTATCCTGCTTCGACCAATGAAATGTGAATGAAAGGGACATAAAAAACTCCATTCAGGTTAGGGGCACAGAAGAGCTGGTGTGCCATTTTCCATGCTGTCTCCTTTCTTTCCACGTTGACCAAGAAGTTCCTCCTTGGGGATAATTCCAGATGGTAAAGCTACAAGACATGGCCTAGGGCACTGAGCTGCCCCCTCAGAGGGACAACTACTCTAGAGCTCTCTGGAACCTTAGTTAACTTCATACGAGCAAGAAACAAATCTTTGTGCATCACACCTTAACCTAGCCACCTTCGTATCTATGTACAGCTTTGAATGTTTCTGGAACTGGCTTACTATTTAAGTAACTTCATTTAGAAGGACAAGCAGATCACTACCTTAAATATAATATCACCATTACCTGTCATAAGAGTGCTGAGTCTAGAGTCTGATCTTTGTTACGGAGGGAAACGGACATAATCGGAGGCGTGAAAGAGAATCATCTTCACATTAGGTAATATTCAGGGCTCTTCGGTGGGGGGACAGCACCACCGAACATCGTAGTACACACCCCAGTGGAATATGCTATGCTTTCTGGGGAAGCACTGCCTTTATCATTCTCTACGACTAGAATTTTCAAACGAGATCCAATGTTCTCCTTTCTCCTCTTCACCTTGCAAAGTATTTCCCCTCGGTTGATCCCTTCACAAGCATCACAAAGACTGCTCATTTTTTTTTAAAATGTACAAACTACTCAGAAAACGCGGGCTAAATCCCGATGATCACCACGCCTCTGAAACAAGGATTTGTTATTTTTTCTTTCTTTCTCAAATGTCTGTCCTTCTCATTGAACCCTATTGCCTGATTTTTTTTCCCCTTAAGATGTGCTTTTGGCAAGTCAGACAGCAACTTGATGGAGTTCACGCATTTCCATAAATTGATACAGTTACAGTCAAGAGGCGCCGGGTGAAAGCAGACAGGGAGGTGGGAGATGCCGATGAGATGAGGAGCGAGATTGTGAGGGAAGCTGCTTCACATCCTCAGAACGGCTGACTCGTACTGACAAGGGGCCTTTGGAGGCTGTGTGCTCTAGCCTCCCCAGGCATGAGAAAAAGGTTTAATGATGCGTCCTTTATATAACAGACACTGTTCTCCTGGGCACCTGCCTTTCACGCTCCTCCTTCCTAGTGCAGTTACCTGGCACCGTGCACGGTGTTGGCACAATAGCCCTCCTCTAGCCAAAGCCAGGCACTGAAGCTAAGGAGACAGAATTCTGTCACCAGGGATGAAACCTGGGCAGCACAATGAGGCAAGAGCAGAAAGAAAAGGACGGCAAGTAGTTGAGAGCAGAGCAGGGCAAGCCTGTCCATTAGTTTGTTCCCCGGATGTCTGGAGCCACTCTGGGTCCTCAGGATGGTTTTGTTTGTTTGGTTTGACCATGTTCTTCAATACATTTTTAATAACTTTTCTATTTGCTCGGGTTGCTGTTGCTCAAAACCAGTGAACTCAAACCGACACACTTTATGTCTTAGACCCTTTGGAACGCTACTAAATGTCAGAACCGATGACAACTCCTTAGGTAGTAACCAAAAGTGCCTACAAAATTGTTTAAAAATGAAATCAAATAGATTTTAAAACAATGCTAAATATTTTAGTTCTAGAATTCCCTTTAGTCAGCCTACCTGGAATTTTCAGATATTAACCTTTTACTACACTTTAGGCTTGTATAGTTTGGTTATAGCAGGTTATAAGCAAGGCAAGTGATGCCAAAAATATTCTTTGGAAATTAGTATGTTTTAGAAATTACTATAACTTTATAATATAATTGCACATAACATTTAAACTATAACCTCATTCAGCTACTTCTGTTTGAAATGCACTCACTACCAGAATGGTAAATATACCCCAAACACTGGTTAGTCATTTAATCATTTGTCTATCCATTCAAACATTTTTGAGTACTTTCTGTGTGCCAGTCTGGTCCTAGATTCTGCTATATAGTGGTCAACAAAATAAACATAAACCCTGACCACCACAGAGAGTATAGTCTAATGCAGAAGACGAACGTGAATCAGATAATCACGTAACTGACGAATGATAAGAAATTACTGGGGCAATGAAGAAAAACAAGAGGATGGTATGAAAAAATGGATGGTTAGGGAAGGGCTCTTGCAGGAAGCAGCGTTTTTGCTGAGACCGAAAATAATACGTAAGCTGGGTCAAGTACAAGGAGCCAACGGAACAGAGTAAGAATACTTCCCTCAGAAGATATGGTAAATGGTAAGGACCTGATGTGGAAATGAGCTCACTGTATCTGAACCACTGAAGGAAGAACAATGTGATTCCAGCCCATGAATAAGTGGAAACGTTGACTGGAGAGAAAAGCAGAGGCATCACTGCATGAAGCCTTGTAGGCCATCTTAGGGCTTTTCAATTTTATCCCAAGTACAATGGGAAATCTCTGAAGGGCTTTACCCAAAGGACAGCAACAAGATAGGATCTGTGTTTCAAAAGGATGATTCTGATTGTCTTGCAGAGCATGGCTGGAGGAGTCAAGAGTAGAGGTGGGTGGGAGGTCTAAGGAGGGTGTAGCGACCGTCTAGGAAGTGGCTTAGGCTGTAGCAAAGACAATGCCAGCGGAAATGAGCGATGGGCATAAATAACCATAGAGGTGGTTTATACTCCAGAGATGGAGGAAATGTTCTTCATCTGAAAAGGAAAGTTTACAACAAAGCTCTCACTATCTGAATCCTACACATGGCTTCGCTGCAGAGAGCTACCGTACAATCATTTTGATGAAAATAAGTAACTATCATTACGTCAGCAACGAAGATAAAAAAAGACCTGAATTTAAACGAATGGTAAAAATTCTGGAGGGAAGAAAATATAATTTCTTTTTGTAAGATGAGACATTTTACTGTGATAAAATCATCACTTACTAAAGTCAGTATACCAGGATCATGGCACGACACCTCTTTTGAGTTTTATCAGCATGATCTTGAAGAATGTTGGTCATTGAAAGGTAATTATTTCTCCAGCTTGACTCAGGACTCCCTGAACCATCCACCATGGATACCACCAAGGAGAACAGGTAGGTATTTTCCACTTTCTCCGGCTATACATCAACCTCAACATAATGGCACTCAACAATCAACAAGAGTAGCCATAAATCACCCTTCTTACTTGGCTTCACTACTCTTCTCGTTACCACGTGTCTTTTAGGTGTTACCGGTTTAGCAGAGCCACTGCTAACAGAAGACATTTCCCCAAGTGGTTTCAAGCTACTTCAGAGGCAGGAAAACCACTCACCAAACTCTTGCTTTCAATCACCAGGTGGAGGATAATGATGAACAGGGCCGCTGTGTTCAGGGGGTTTCCAAATGCAAAGATGTCAATGTCTGAGCCCCGGTAGGTCTACAAAGAGAGGACAAAATGTGGTGATCTTGGACAGCTGTCACACTCAGTAGTTTGAGTGTCATTCCTTTATTTTATAGCTCAACTGAGGGTGGAGTCCCTTCTTCAGTGTTGCTAATAATGGGTCATTTAGGATAAACTTGAACATTTCCAACAGAGAGACCGACTCTTAGACCATCTAATCTTTGGTGGGATGCCTCTTTATCCGGAGCCATAATTCATTTTCCTGGAACCTTTTACTTACACTTCTGGCTCTTTGAGACATAGAAAAATATCAAATATATCCCATTTAACAGAGCTGCAAACCTCTGAGGCAGCTATTAGGGCTACCTTGAGGGGTGCCTGGGTGGCTCAGTTGGTTGAGCGTCTCTTTTTTTCAGCTCAAGCTGTGATCTCGGGGTCCTGGGAGTGAGCCCGGCATTGGGCTACACACACAGCATGGAGTCTTCTTGGGATTCTCTCTCCCTCTCCCTCTGCTTGTGCGTGCGCTCATTCTCTCTCTTTCTCTCTCTCTCTCTCAAAAAAAAAGGCTATCCTGAGTGCATATCTCTGCTAAGTAAATATCCCCTCCTCTCCTATGTATATGTCCTCAAATCCTTAAAGTATTCTTCCAAGGACACAATTTTCTGACCTTTCACAATTCTACTCGCTCTCTTCTGCTTACCTTCAGATTGCCTTATCTGTATTCGTCTTGAAATGCAGTATATCCAGAATGCTCTAGCTGGGCGAATTCAAGTCATTTTATTTAAATAAAGAACTAAAGAACAGAAGTTGTTAACTTAGAGACTATCATTTTTTTTTTCATTTTTAATACTGTGCTTTTGTTAACACCAACCCAGTATTTTCTTCTGGGTAGGGGTATATATGGGTGGGCAGTTCTATCATGCTGCTCTGTGCTTGGTGTTGGCCTGAATTTTAAAATTCATTTTTATACACGTTTTGTTTAGTCACATTTCTTCTATTCTTCACCTATAAAATAGGTTTTTTAGTTTTGGAGAGACTATTTATAAGAACTTAAATTTAATACTATGAATATCATCCTACTAGATTTAGCCCAGCACTCACTAATAACTGATTTCATACTCTGACTTTGCCTCTCTGATTTTGACTCATCTCATTATATGCCTGGACTCTCAATTTTATCCAGGTCATTTACAAAAACTATCAAGCAGCACAAGGCTAAAAAGGAGACTCATGAGGAGTCAGCTATGTACTTCTCTCCATATTTAATCCATTGTCTAACATATTTGGGGGAGGGTGTTATAATTTAGTAAGTTAATAATCAATTTGATTATATGAGCAAGATACCCTAATACAGCCATTCTATATGCAACATTCTATACCAGCAACAAAGAAGCATCATTGATTTATCAATAACACACACTTTGAGTGAATAAGGACTCACATAGTAAGGCACAAAGAAGCAGACCAGGCTTTGATAAAAGGCATCCAACAAGGTGATCCAGAAGGTAAGGGGTAAGTATGCCTGAAAATGAAATAGATATTGGGGAGGGATTAATAAGAGTCAAAGCAAAGTCAAGGAACACAAGCCAATAATTATTTTTGCTTCTCCGAGAAGACCATATTTCTCTCACTAACAAAATAAGTGGGATCTGTAAATAGCAGTAGAAGAATATGGTGTGAAGTTGAATAATAGCTGAAAAAAACCCGTGGAGGAACTCTCTTCAACTCATGTCGCTTTCATCATTGGATCAACCTTAAATCTACTTGCAATAGGGAGAGTAGTACCGATTTTCCATTTCCTATTGATCAGAAAGTGTGGTTTCAAAAACTACTCCAAATCCATCCACTTCTGACTCTATTCTCCTTCACCACCAACTCTCTTTATGAGTGACTGAATAACTGGCTTCTTTGCTTCTTCTCCTATCCCTAATCCACTCTTCCACAGCAGTCAGAAGGTTCTTAAAAGCTATAAATTAGGTCGGTCCATCACCCTAATTAATCAAACTGACCCCCTCCTTTGCCTCCAATCACTTCCCGCTGCACTTCCAACACAATTTAAGTTCCTTCCCACGGCTAGTAACGTCTTAGAGGGTCTGCCCCCAGGAGCCCCTGCTCTGCAGGGACCCACCCTCCCCTTCTTACCCTCATCCACTATGATCCTGCCACAGGCATCTTCTATTCTTCAAACCTGGCAGACCCATTCTTTCCCCAGGGTTTCACCGGTGCTCCTCTCTCTGCCAGAATTCTCTGCCCTTGGACCTCCCACGTGACCCACTCTTCATTATTCACATCCCAGCTCAATATCATCCCCTCACCGAGGCACTCCCAGACCAGTCTAAAAGTTATGTCCACCCCATCACTTACTACCATGGCATCCTTAGAAATCTCTCATCACCATCAGAAATAGTTTATTTGTCTACGTAATGATTTTCTGGTTCTCTCAAAAGAATGCAAACTTCATACAGTGGGGCTTTGATTTTTTTACTCAAGTGATTAAAACAGTACCTGGTATATAACAGTACTCAATAAATATTTGTTCAATTAATAAACTATTCCTATATAATTTTTCATGTGCTGAACCGCTTTAACCGAAAGCGTTTAGAAAAAAAGGAGAAAGTTCAAGGAGAGACACAAATCAAGTGATGGAAAACAGGTTTTCAAGCAAGAGCACCTCTGATTGAATGTTGATGTGCGTGCAGGGTTCTGAGGCTGCTTTCAGACCCAGGAGGGACAACAGAGTGCTATGGCTTATTAGTGATAGTTGCCATGGACAAAAATGGCAACACATGCATTATATCCCTGAGCTAATCTCCTCTTTTCTTAACATGTTCTCAGTCTTATTTCCTTCCGGATGGGAAAAGGATGACATTTCCTTGGAAATAACCAATTGTCTTCTAAATAACAATTTTGTAAATACGCAAATTCTCCACATACGTTCTTCTATTCTTCAATAGACTACACTTAGAATTTTAAAATCTATTCCTTTAAAAAAAAAAATCTCTGCAGCCTCTGGAAGATCAAAGCAATGAGGATTTGTTGTTTCTAATATTGTTACTGTTACTGCTCCTTTTCTCTGTATCTTCTTTTACTATTTCCTCCTTAAAAATGATGGGCTGTTTTACCTGTCTTTCTTCATCCAAAGGTTCATAAAAATCTAAGCAGAAGCACAATCAAATGACAAAAGAGAATGTGGTAGAATCAAAGGGGCAACCAAAATGCCACTAGACAAGAGAGAACAATGTGGGGATAAGCTAAAATGTAACTTCATGCTTCTGGAGGAAGGGCAGTTCCTCAAAACACCTAGAGCAAAAACTCCCAGTCATGTTTGTAAGGGGACTCTGGAAGCAAAGGAGAGGAGATAAATGAGAGGCTGGAGAGATGAACTCATGGGCGCTCTTGGAATCTGAAAGGAAAAATGTGGGCATGAAATCAAAGCCAGGAAAGGTGGCTGTGTGGTTGAGGAGAGACGGGTAACAGATGACTGCTTCTTGGGAGCAAAGCCTCTCCTACAGCCTTCTAGATCATCCCCTTTGGGGAGAAATTCTGTAACCCTGGAGAGTCTATTTCATGACTGAAGACAGGAAATGGCCCAAGCATAAAACAGAATTCATTTGAAGGCCAAGTTCAAAAAAACGACAACTCTTCTGGAAGGTAAACTCAAGGAAACCCATGACGATCTATCAGTAGCCACATGCTGGGAATCCGCCTGCCATTACCATGTATTACAAAACTGTCTGGCTCGATAAAACAATGTGTGAAAACGACTGATAACAGGGTTCAACAACAGGAAACACTGACCTCAACTCTTCCAAGGGTAAGAACCAATCACAGCCTGTACAAATGGGCTTTTAAAACGCCAGCTCTAAAAACCCGGAAGGTCCGCCCTCACCTCTCTTTCCCCAACGGACTTGGAATTTAATTTAGGCCAGGGGTACAAGGCAACCTTCATTCATACCGACCACCCATTCCTGCATCCTGGCCTTGAACTTGAAGTCAGACTGGATTCCTCTAGGAAAGCCCCATTTAGTTCCTTGATCTGAATGGATTGGATGATATTAAAGGATTATGAGGATTTTTTTCTTCCCTGAAAGCTGAGTGTGTGACTTCTCTGTGTTGGCTGCGGCAGGCAGCCTGCGGCCATTAAGTTACTCCCCAGCCTGGAAAGGAAGTTCAAGTCAGAATAAAGTTAGACTGATGAAAATAAACACACTTTAAATTTGGGATTTCCTCAAATTTCTGGTTAATTCTGGGGAGGGGGTAAAAATAACAATATTGAGAGGTTAATATGGCTGGAACTTTTATCTTCCTTGATCCTCACACCATCTCCATAAAAAAATAGAAGTACAGGCGAGTTAAATCATTTACTAAGGTCACACACCACAGAACCAGAATTTAAACTCAGGCTGAACATAACCCATTATTTCTAACTGATCTGTGTCAGTGTCTTTAGAACAGGGAGTGAAGCACAACACAGATTTCTTAGGGTAGGTCTGATTTCTGCCTGCCCAGAAGTTCTCCAGGAGACCCTTCTCTCCAATCCTGTCCACGTGATTCAGCTCCGTCCTCAGGAACAATAAATGTCCCAGGCCTGGTCAATGAGAAAACGATCTTTCTAGCCACAGTGATAAACACAGGAAAAGCCACAGGACCCAAAGCTAGGCTCATTGCTTTGATCTTCCAGAGGCTGCAGAGATTTTTTTTTTAAAGGAATAGATTTTAAAATTCTAAGTGTAGTCTATTGAAGAATAGAAGAACGTATGTGGAGAATTTGCGTATTTACAAAACTTTGTTATTTAGAAGACAATTGGTTATTTCCAAGGAAATGTCATCCTTTTCCCATCCGGAAGGAAATAAGACTGAGAACATGTTAAGAAAAGAGGAGATTAGCTCAGGGATATAATGCATGTGTTGCCATTTTTGTCCATGGCAACTATCACTAATAAGCCATAGCACTCTGTTGTCCCTCCTGGGTCTGAAAGCAGCCTCAGAACCCTGCACGCACATCAACATTCAATCAGAGGTGCTCTTGCTTGAAAACCTGTTTTCCATCACTTGATTTGTGTCTCTCCTTGAACTTTCTCTTTTTTTCTAAACGCTTTCGGTTAAAGCGGTTCAGCACATGAAAAATTATATAGGAATAGTTTATTAATTGAACAAATATTTATTGAGTACTGTTAGGTAGGAGAAAATGGGGACAGAGAGAAAATCAGAAAGGGGGGACAGATATCAGTGATCCATCAGAGACAGACAGCATGAAGATCAATTAAGTAGAGGCAGGGCCTGGCTTTAGGGAGACGAAGCCATTCAGATCATGCCACTATGCGGCAGGAGAGTAGAACCTGAAGGATTTCATTTTGGCTTTAGATCCAGACTAAGAAGGATTCATGTCCTGCCGCTGCTGTTTTTTTTTTTTTTTAGCTGTGAGTTTTTGGAAAAATGACTGAGCCCCTTGAAATCCAGGTTCTTCACCTTAGAGTAGGTACAACACCAGGTTCTCCCTCAAAATATACTGTGGAGAAAATGAGACAGGGAAGGCTTAGTAGTTCACAGAAGAGATGGCACAGTGAGGTTTAGCAAATCCTAGACATTATGAGTTGTAAGGTCAAAATGCCAGATTTCTTCAGATGAGTACCTAAGACCTTTCAGAGTTTTCCCTACGTTCACCTCAGAAGCAAGTAACTTCATATCTAACATGTTCGCAGAGATGTTCTGAAACAGCCACACAATGCAAAGAGTTTTAAGCAGTCCTGAACGTTCCACACTATCTGAGCGGGCCTCACTGGCTTAGACGGCGGATGCATGTCGGTCCAGGCATTTCTGCCTCAGCACCTACCTCTGATTTCTGACCACTCTTGTAAAGTTCAGGCAGCTGCATGAGGGTCTCGGCAGACACATCCTTCTCCAAAACCCCATAAATGACAGGAGGAGCGGAAGTGAAAAGGAGGTTGAACAAGATCAAAACCCAGTAGTCAGTCATGGAGGTTCCTGAAAATCCACAAAAGAACTGGTACCAGAAAAGGAGGTTCACATAGGCCTAGGGACACAAGAGGGAACATTTGCATCTTAGAAAGAGCCATGTGTGCCAGGAGCACACGAGCCACATGCTGCCACTGTCAGCGGTGTGATCTCAGCCTCTATCCCCCTTACAAAACGGAAGACCATGCTTACCTTGCCACCTTTTTGCGATACATGTTTGATTAAAGTAAAACACTACATACATGTACACACATACCTTCATACACACACACACACACACACACGTTCCTTACTGTGTAGTGCTGGCCCTGTTCTAAGAGCTTTACAAATAGTTTGTTCCACCCTCCTAACAACATAGGAATTACTTCGGCCCTATTTTACAGATGAGGAAACCAAGGCACACAGAGGCTAAGGAACTTGCCCAACGTCATCTGACTAATAAGTAACAGAGCCAGCATTCAAACTGAGACACTGCTTCTACGTGGAGAGATCCTAGCCCCATGCCTGCACACAGGATACTCATTCCCTTGCTTTCTAGGCTCAAAATTACTTTTTAGTGATGCCGGCAGGGTAGCCAACCATCCCGGTGAGTTTGGGACTGAGGAGCTTCCCAGGACCTGGACTCTCCCTGCTAACACGGGACAGTCCCAGGCAAAGCAGCACAGGTGATCGGCCTAGAGGCTAGAAACATACATCCTACGGTGTTTCCTCCAGGATTCTGTCTCAGACGAACTAAGTCCACCCTAGCTAAAGCTCTGTGCTCTCAAGCAACGTAGGCCCCAGGAAAGGACCCTGGACTTAGATTTAGGGGTTGTATTCAGGGCCTGAAGACACTTCCTACTGTTTTTTTTATTTTAGGCCATTTTCCTGACCTTTCTGAATGTTGATTTCCTTGTCTGGAAAATGAGAATTATACCACCCCAGAGCTTAGTATCAGGATCCACTTAGAAAGTGCTCACGTCCTGTAAAGTGCCTTACAAACATGAAGATGTTACTGTTGGGATTCTAGATGCACTTAGAATACTTTAGGATAGGAGCCCCAGTCCTTAGGACAGGGCTTCTTAAATCCAGGCTCCGTGCCTCATCCCTGGAAATGTATCGATATGGGGTAAATGTGTTGTGGGGAATGAATTCAGAGTCTGCATCAGTATCTCAAAATTTTCTAAGACCCAAGAACCACAGTCTCAGAAAGAATTAAGTTATTTGAATGGCTTCTGGTACTGGCCTTTTTCTCCATAGTTTACAAAACATTCACTGTTTTGCTATGTAAGTAAGAGACAGAAGTAGGAGTGTATCAGTGTGAATGGCCACCAAGGGTTTCACAGCAGAAGACCACAGGGTCCTTGCTCCCTGGTGATGGAGTGTCTACTAATATACTGCCCCACTCTCCAAGAGCACAGGACACCTCTCTTCCTAATATTAATGTTCCTTACCCTTTGGCTTTAATCTGGGCTTAAAAGGAAACGGGGAGGCCTGCACCACAAGAGGAGAAGGTAGAAAAATGCAAAAGCATCAAAGCAAAACAAAACAAACTTGGGAAAGAAGCTCCTCCCTAAAAGTCAGTGGCCACTACTAAGTACTGGAACTTTAAAAAAGCTAATTGTACTGCAGGACAAAAAAAAGAAAGAAGGAAAGAAAGAAAAAGAAAATAAAAGAAAAGAAAGAAAGAAAATGTTCTGCTAACCAACACACACACACACACACACACACACACACACACCTAAATTACACAATTGGAGTATCTGTGAAATGACCTATTGAAGTTATTTTTTTCCTAAAGGTGTTATCTCAAGAGAGTGATATAAATTGATATTTATTATTAACACAGTACCTATGGACTTTGAAGGCTAAAAATAAATTTGGTCTAAAAAATCATGACATAATTTACATAATCACTCCGCCTAGAAGGAACTTAAGTGAAGCAATCTAAGGTCAACATGATCTTATAAAAGAGGAGACTGAACTTTAAACAGCATGCCAAAGATTAGAAGCTAGGACTTCTCATCAAATTCTGCCCCTTTAGGAATGACAGAGTCAAAATCAAGTTCCCTGGCCACCAAGTAACTCCCAAGCGCCAATAGATTTTACAGGCTTGCTAGAGAATTCTTCATTTGTGGGTGTTAGCCAGCTACAGGCTAAGGCATGATCCTGGGTTTTCGCTGGCGTCTGTGTCTTCAATACACAACACAGGACAGCAATATACAACACAGGACAGCAATCTGAGGACAGAAGATTGTTTTGGTATCTCCTGGAAAATGGAACCTTTTCATTCTCTACTGACAGCATTAAACATTTCATAATTCTGCTTGTCCCCACCTTTCCATGGAAGGTCAAAAATTGGGTCTTAAATGAACCAGACAGGACTTAATTGAATGTAAAAGCACAGGGACTAGGAAACGCCGGCAGAGGGACAAGCCCAGCAATGTGCTGTCAGCAGCTGCAAGGGGAAGGCAGCAGAAGCGCCCCTGGCCTGCTCCCCAAGCATCAGGGAGCCCAGCAGCTTCACACGGGGCACTTCCTGCCCATCCCTTCAGCAAGCAGGACAAGAAAGTGAGGAGGGGAAGGGACGAATTCTCTGGAGCTACATACCACGTTCTTGTAGAAAAAATAGAGAATCATGTTGGACAGCCGTGTGTAACACCAGTGCCCGTGGACAAGGAGGAGCTTGCCAAGATGCTTGAACTGAGCAAGGGCGAAGTCGCTGGCCATCACAGCCTGCAGAGGCAACGGGGAGAGGATGCCACCTGAGCAATGAGACATGTCAACACAGGCACGGCGGCCTGACCCACAGCAGGCTCCAACCCGTCCAATCTGCTGTTAAACCGTTGCGCAGATCGACCCAAAGTAAAGCAAAGCCAAACAAACAAAAACTCGTGAGCACAGAGCCATAGTCGGCTTTGCAATATGGTCCCATGAAACAAGACTTCTCTTTGGTTACCACTCGTGACGGAATTTCAGCAAATATACCTTCCTAGAAAGCAGCTCCCTTAACCAGAACACCGTGCATTACCATCAGCATCTGCTTCTCCTTGATGAGAACATTGAAATTATTGTAGTCATGACTTTATGTAACTATGTATAATGTGCCAGGGAAAGATGTAATGGAATTTCTCAACTTTTGCAGAGAATGTCATAATTTACAATTCTCTGAAAACCCTAAGCTTCACGTCCTATCTTCCTCTGACAGCATTTGCTCCATACATGAAAAGCAGTCTTTGGACAAGCTTTTATCTGAATTTTGTGCCTAAAAACACTATCTGATATGCACATACGTGCGGCATACACACACACACATATAAATAGGACACTTCCCTCTCCCTCATTCTCGAACATCATCTCTCCTCCTCCCTCTTTAGGTCTGTAGGTCTTTTATTCAAATCCTTAGCAGCTTTCATCTGTGTCAAAAGTCACACAGTTACTGCAGGGCTAAAAATATTATTACAATCTAGAGGAGCGATATATTTTAAGCCTAACAAGCACGCAGTTAAAACTACCCAGGAAAATACCCCATTACTCACACAGTAAATAATCAATAGACACTCTTCCTGTCTCCCACTCCTGATCTAGCCATGGCCGGCCTCACTTTACCACAGAGAATGTTGCCCTTGGATAGGCAGGTGAAGTTCACGGTCCTTGTGTGCACGAAATCCACTCACCTGCATGCCTTCTTGACCCGAGATCCCAATCCCAATGTCTGCCACTTGAATCATGCTAACATCATTGGCACCATCACCTTCAGGAGGCCGAAGAAAAGGCAAGAAACTTATGAAGGGTAAAGAAAAGACACAAACTTTGCAAAGCAACAGCAAACACTCAAGCAAACACATCCTTCAAAGTTTATCCCAAGTCTGGAAGTTACATGGAGCCAGTGAAACAGACATTACACGTGGCATCGCACTGCGGTCAGGAAGGATTCTAAACTCAATAATGCCTTACAGTCCTTCACGCTTAGGCACCTATCTGGACTCATCTCCCCCTTTTCTGTGCCACTCACTCTACTTTCAGTTTTCCAGATAGCTCTGCTCCTTCCAGCCACCACACATGCGGTTTCTGTATCCTTTTAACACTGGCCTCATCACCCCCACCTCACCGGGCTGGATTCCAACTGCTCTTGCCCTCAGCTGGGATGTCACTTGCTCTGGGAAATCCTTCTCATATTCCCGTTAGATTAGATGCTTCTTCCTGAGGCTCCAGCTCCGTATCACACAAACCATGTGATATTGTGGTTGCCATATATTTCTTGGTCTCCCCAACACACTGGAAGCTTCTTAAGGGGAAGTACTACATCCCTGTTGGGAATGAACACTTGTCCCCAACTGCCCACCAACCATTCACCTGTTTTCTGGTAACAGTAGCCTGATTTTCCTTGGGAACTTTGAGGCCATGTGGTTTGTTGGGATGAACCCAAACCCCCAGATTTAGGGTGGCAACTGACACAGTCCTAGACAGTACCATCTGTTCTCTGGCTCGAAGACTCAACTGATGTAACTGACATGTCCAGGAGTTCTAGCCCCAGGAACATGCAGATCCAGGGGCTTGAACAATTCATTCACTTATATGTCCATTCAATAAGCCGAACAAAATTCCTCTCTAATCCTGATTCTCTACTCCAGCAACTTAAAAAGAGTTGCTACCTTTTCACTCAGGTTGCTAATAGAATAGGATGTAAACCTAGGAATTTTGGGGGGGTGTACCAGCACGCTGCGGGGAGAAGCTCCCTGAGACCAGAAACAATCCAGGTGAAAACAGAGACTGTAAGAGATGGCTGAGCCCTCTTCTTGCCATTTTTGAAACACTGGGGTATCTCAGAGCTTAATCTCATACTGCTTCTCTCCTCCACATATACTCATTTACTAGTGATCTAATCTAATGTCCAGACCTTAAGTATCATCCAGGTTTATAATTTCCAAATTTATATCTCCAGCCAGTCCCTCGGTGCTAAATTCCAGACTTTGTATCCAGTTGCTTACCCGACACACCCTGCTCAGATCTCTCATGGACTTTTCCACACTAAACATGCGTAAGACCCAGCTCCTGAGACCCCTGGCTCCATCTTTCTGTTCTCTGACACAAAATCTTGTTTCCCTTAACTCCTTCTATTATATAACATTCCAATCCATCGGCAAACATCACCAGCTCTTTCTGCACATCATGTCTATTACCTGACCATGCTTCCCCACCTCCTCTGCTCCCGTCTGGCCTCAAACCACCACCAGCTCTTGCCTGAAATATTCCCGTAGCCTCTCAAAGGTCTCCTTGCCTATGTCCTTGCACCTGACAGTTACTCTTCAACACAGCAGCCATGCAGTCCTCTGAAACTTAAACCAGATCATGTTGCTTCTCTGTTCAGAGTTCTCCAAAGGCTCCTTATCTCTTCAGATAAAAGCCAAAAACTGGGGTGCCCGGGTGGCTCAGTCGGTTGAGCATCCGACTCCTGATTTCAGCTCAGGTGATGATCTCAGGGTTGTGCGGTTGAGCCTCACGTCAGGCTCCATGCCGGGCGTGAAGCCTGCTTAGGATTCTCTCTGTCCCCCCCTTAAAAAAAAAAGGCCAAAAATTTGTAATGGCTTCCAGGACCCTATATGACCTAGCCACCTGCCACCTCTGGCCATCACTAACCTACAGAAAACTCTTCCCTTTGCTCAATCTTCTTTGGCTTTGAACACACCAAACTTGACCCACGGCCTTCACTTCCCTGTCCTCACCAGGAATGTCCTCCCCTCAGATCTCCCACGGCTCCCTTACCATTCTCTTCAAGTCTCTGCCCACATGCAATCTTCTCAGTGATACTGTCTTGGAAGAACACTGAAGTTAGCAGTCTTCCTCCTGCCCTTCCCCGCCCCCCCCCCNCCCCCCCCCCCCCCCCCCCCAGTGCTCTACAACCCCTGGTTCTGCTTTTATTTTTTTTAGTAGTTTTTGTCACTACCTGATATATATTTATGCCTTTTTTGTTTTGTTTCATTTTTTACTATATTTCTCCTACTGAATGTAAGCTCAAGGAAAAGTACTTTGTCAGTTTTATATACTCTTTTATCTCCACTGCCTAGCAAAATGTCTGATAAACAGAAGGCACTCAATAAATACTTGTTGAATGAATACATAAATGATCTGTTTGTACCCCTGAATTTAACTTTTCGGAAGGTGGCACTCTTGACTTTTCAGTTCTATGATTCAATACATTTATCCTCCTTAACTAGTTGATTTGGGGATCTGACATGCAACCCAAGGCCCTACCGTATGGCTTCCATGTCACATCCCTACTACGTGACTCATAGCAGGTGGTCAAATAGGTGAGGAAGAGAAAGTGGGGAAGGAGTAGGGGACAGAATAAAAAGGGAGTAAAGGGGGGAGGAATGTGGGGGTGGGAAAGGACAGACAGAAGGGTAAACAGACGTACAGAAGGAAGGACAGAATTATCAGGCCCGGCTGGGGCAGGAAAGCGGGAGGCATGGGGGTGGATCCCATCCCCACTCACCGATGGCCAGCGTCATCACCCGGAGGTGGTTGCGAACCAGTTTCACCACCTCGCTTTTCTGCAGAGGGGTGGCTCGGCAGCAGACCACAGCCTGACAGCAGGCGGTCAGCTCCAGGAACTGCCTCTGCAGGCTCTCCTGCAGGGCGAACTCCAGGGCCTTCCCAGTGATGATGAGGCCGGCCCGCAGCTCTGAGTCCTGCGTGGCCGCAGGCTGGTGTAAACCGTCCCTTAATGATGCTTGCTCGGGAAAGGCCGGGTTCTTCTCCTGAAGTTCTGTCAAAATTGTGCTCATCAGCGTCTCACAGGCATCCTTGAAATAAGAGGCCAAGACAGTTAGCCTTAGGGCTCCCTTGGCGGCCATATCCAGCTGAATTTATCATGGTCATTCTTCAGCAACTGCTGTGTCAAGGCAGCCCCAGGTAGTGAATAATCAGTTACTTCTGAAGATCTCCCAGTTCTTCCGCAGAGATATCCATGAATATGTGGGGACCAGTTAATAGGCTAGAAGACATCTCATCCCCCCTTCTACAACTAAAAATAACTTAGAATTTCTTTATTTGTACAATTTACCTTCTCACACAGGGACACTCAAGAATCCTTTGGTCTTTTTCTACCACTTACGATCTGCTTGACCTTAGGCAAATTACGTCACCTCTCTGAACCTCAACTTTCTCCCGTGAAAAATGCAAATGTCTACACACGGTAATGTCATTGTGAAGAATGAGTGAGAGGACATGTACAAAGCTCCTCGTGTAGGCATGGCACAGAACTGAAAGCAATAGCGGATTCAACATTCTTTCGGATTCAGCATTCGTTCATTCATTAAGTATTTATTGAGAAACCACTTTATACCAGAGAACATTTTAGGTGCTGGGAACTGGTCAACGAGCACACACACACACACACACACACACACACACACACACACACAAATCCCTGCTCTCGTGGAGCTTACATTCTGGTTGAGATGTTCTCAGTGGTGCTTGTCATGTTTGGTTTGCAGACATCCCTCCACTCTCCTCCCCCCCACATGGTTAGGAAGTACTATAAAGATAGATATCATTTTAAATATACTTTTGAAGCCTTCACAATGCCTAAAAGAGAGCCACGTCAGACACTGAACCCTCGTTGGATGGATTCTACTCAAGAAGACTAACAATAGGGGCGTCTTGGTGGCTCAGTCAGTTAAGCGTCTGCCTTCCCCTCAGGTCATGATCCCAGGGTCCTAGGATCGAGTCCGCATTGGGCTCAGTGGGGAACCTGCTTCTCCCTCTGCCTACTGCTCTGCCTGTTTGTGCTCCCTCTCTGTGTCAATAAATAAATAAATAAAATATTAAAAAAAAAAAGAAAACTAACAAAATTATCCAGGAATTACTGTGTCAAGTGACCACAAAGAACAGAGCCTAACAAAATCCAGGAGCTTTGCATTTAAGTTTAGATGTTAATACTGAATGAAAGAAAAAAAAAACAACCTGAAGTTTATTCATAAGAGAGACCCTCACTCAGAGGTCCTTCACTCTTATTTCAAATGCTGTTTAATCAAGCATTTCTCAATCCACAACAAAATCAAATGGCTAGGGAAGAAGCAGATATGGATACACAGCATGACACAACAGACTTAACCACAGAAGACACACACAAGAGCTCCAACCTTAAAATGGAGCCACCCAGCAAGCTGTACCTTAGGAACACATCCAATCTCATACACCTCAAAAACCTCCTAGGAAAAGTGTATGAAGACAAATCAAATATGCCCTTTACAGGCTCAACATATAATAGCAAAAAATTATTTTTAAAAACCTACTTGAGTTTGATTACATTAAAATGATACATTTAGAAGGTAACATACCCTGAAGTCACTGAAAATCAGCATATCAACATGAGATGATATTGAAGGTACACAGTAAGTGAAAAAAATACAATACTCAATAGTACTCTAAATACAGCCTTTGGGGGCGCCTGGGTGGCACAGCGGTTAAGTGTCTGCCTTCGGCTCAGGGCGTGATCCCGGCGTTATGGGATTGAGCCCCACGTCAGGCTCCTCCGCTATGAGCCTGCTTCTTCCTCTCCCACTCCCCCTGCTTGTGTTCCCTCTCTCGCTGGCTGTCTCTATCTCTGTCAAATAAATAAATAAAATCTTAAAAAAAAAAAGATTAAAAAAAAAATAAATACAGCCTTTGCATGCTCATAGTGCACAGAATACAGTCTTGAATGGATGCCCTCCAAAATATAACCCTAAATTATCTGCACTTTTATAGAATGATTATGGATGTTTTTATCCTTTTGGGTGTCTATTTAGTTTTATAAACTACATTTGCATTATATATATATATATATATATATATATATATATATACACACACACCCCCACATACTCAATTTCCTTATTTGCAGATTCCATATGTGTGAATTCACCTATTTGCTAAAACTTATCTGGAATCCTATAATCAGTACTTGGAGTGCTTTTGTGGTCATTGGTGGACATGCACACAGAGAAAAATTTGAGTCATGTGATATGACTCCAGCCGAAATGGAATGAGGTGATGCTCTGTCTTCTTACATCAGCTCCCATACTGTAAATAAGTGTCCTTTCACTGTCTGGTGACACACTTTCTGTATGTTTCAGCTTTTTGTTGATTTCAGGGTTTAAAATGGCCTCTAAGACTAGTGCCGAAGTGCTGTCTAGCGGTCCTATGTATAAGAAGGTTGTGATGTGCTTTGCAGAGAAAGTATGTGTGTTAGATAAGCTTCACGCAGGCATGAGTTACGGTGCTGTTGGCCACAAATTCAATGTTACTGAATCAATTATACATATATAGTAAGTTGTTAAACAGAAACACATATGGAATAAAGTTATATATTGATTGATTGACAAAACAAAATGTTGAGACCGAAGGCCTATGGGGAACCTATATTTCCCCCAGGAGTAATGGTTCTGTATTCACTAATTCAGTGTTTAGGGCAACTTTATAGAATTTAACTCCACAAATAATGAGAGTAACTATAGAATAACTATAGATATATATTAATTACTTAATATATAATACAATACAAAATGCACACTTGACACGTAATCAGCTGGGGGTACTTAGACAAATCACAACCTTTTAGAGTTCAGGCTATAAAAATGAGGATAATTTTATCTGATCTGTCTACTTGTTATAACTGTCAAGTAAGATCTCATAGGAGAGTCTTTTATAGATTCTAATTAACATGAAAATAAAGAATTGCTATCTCAGGAGAAAATTTTAAATGAAACCATAAAAATAAAACTTAAAAAATTAAATGATGGATCCTGAAAGGGCTTTATATACCACAAGGCAGTAAATAATCCAAGATATGGGGGCACCTGGGTGGCTCAGTCAGTTAAGCATCTACCTTCCCCTCAGGTCACGATCTCAGGGTCCTGGGATCCAGCCCCATATCAGGCTCCCTGCTCAGTGGGGAGCCTGCTTTTCCCTCTCCCTCTGCCGTTTCCCCCCAACTCATGCTCTTTCTCTCTATCTCAAATAAATAAAATCTCTAAAAAAAATAAGTAATCCAAGATAAGATTATATTAACCCTGTGCCCTGAAAAAAACCCCAAAATTAATGAGACTGGAAACTCTGTAAAGTTTATAAGTGGTTACACTTACTTGCAAATTTAGGAACAAGAGTTGATGGAAATTTATAAAGTTGACGTACTATACTACAAAAATGACCAGATAGTCTACTAGTTTCCAGGTGGCCCACTAACTGACAAACCAGGTTCCATGATCTTTCTTTTGTAACTCTTAGCATCTCCTGATGGAGAGGAAGGGGGGCGGGGAGGAAAATAATACAGTGATTGAGCCGCTATTATGCGCCTGGCATTCTATATGCTTGGACTTAAGTCACCATAAAACTAAATTATGTTCACTGTGTTCTGTTTAGTTATCTGGAAAATTCACACAAGGTGGAATAGCTTTCAATAGTAAAAAAAATTTATTTTTTTGCACTTAGAACAGTCCATAGTGGATACTCCATAAAGACTTCTTGAATTGTTAGTTTTAAATGCCTCTAACTATATATGTTTACAAATAAGTTCTACAATCCTAATGATTTTACTGCTCACAAAAATGTCAAAATCAAACATCAAGAATTAACTTTTCCTTTTTTAACGTTCATTGAGCTTCTTCTGCCAGGCACTACGTGTTTAATTTATAACCTGTATTTTCTCATTTTATGCCCACAACGACCCAATGAAATAGGCATTACTCTTACATCACAGGTTAAGTAAAAGGCCAGAAGAAAACTCCCTAAGGTCACATACCTGGTCATGGGCAGGCCAAGCACATGAGCCAGGGGCTTACCAACCTTAGGGCACAGCCATTTTAGTGACCAAAATGACTAATGACAATTTTCTTGTGCTCATTCCCTGGGGATGAGTGGTGGTTGTGGTTCTGGGTCTCTGGGCCACAGCCAACTGCCAAGGAGAACCCATTCTGTGTTGAATAAGGAAAATTCTCTTTCCTTAAAGCATATGATCTGGTTAGGTATCGACTGAGGCCTGACCTTAACAACTTGGCTAACCAAACATGGCAGTCTGTGACAGGGCCCCAACATGCTATCCAGATGGGAAGCTCCAGAGGATTTCTGAGAGGCAGGCTGCTGTCAGAGAACAGATGTCATTGATTAAGTCTGACTACTGAGGAAGGAGCAGGGAAGATTTTCCAAGCTAATTAAACAACATGCACAAATATCAGAGAATATTACCATACTGGAAGATTAAAAAAAAAAAACAACAACAGGGGCGCCTGAGTGGCACAGCGGTTGGGCGTTTGCCTTCGGCTCAGGGCGTGATCCCAGCGTTATGGGATCGAGCCCCACATAGGGCTCCTCCACTATGAGCCTGCTTCTTCCTCTCCCACTCCCCCTGCTTGTGTTCCCTCTCTCGCTGGCTGTCTCTATCTCTGTCGAATAAATGAATAAAATCTTTAAAAAAAAACAACAACAACAACAACAACAAAAACCTGTTTAACTGAATAGAACGTTTGTGTTAGAGATTAGTGGGGGTGGAGCAGGGATAAGATTACAAAAAATAAACTGGATCCAAACCTCTTAAATTCCTTCTTAAGGGGAAAAAAAAAGAAAAATGCCCTTCCCTTAAAACAGTTCTTCAAGCTTGATATTCTCAACAGCACTATCTAAGAATTACCACTAGAGGGCATAATTATCCTGAGAGTCTATTTTTGTAATTAACCATAAAAATATTAATGTGTTCACCTGATTCTGATACAAATCACCACTTCCCCTCAACTTGAAATAGAGGTATATCCCTGGTCCCAGAACTTGATATATTTTGTGGTTATGGGCTAAATCTTGTCAAATTCCTGGAAATCCAATGTGGAAGGGGGAAAAAAGCAAATAAAAAATAAAAAGGCAACTTTCTTCAGCAAAAATTCCTTTGAATCATGTTTAACCATGAAACCTTTAGAAGAACTATGGTACCTTCCCAAGCACAAGCTAGGCTGCTGGACAGAAGACATAATTATCAAGGAGCTAATGGTGATCGGGTTTTTTTTCCTCCTTAAATTCATCAAATCACAAATGCTCCGCTGGCTATCAAAAAGCAAAACGACGCATTCAGTCTCACTACACATACTTTACTCTGGGTGTTGAGGATAAAGAGCTTGTCGTCTGGCTCCAGCAGTCTGCACGCATAAGCTATGTTGACGGCGGTCTCCTGCTTGTCCCCTGTCAGCATCCAGATCTTGATGCCGGCTTTCTGAAGGGCTTCGATGGACTCAGGGACTCCCTCCTGCAGACGGTCTTCAATGCCAGTAGCACCTAAAAGATAACCAAAGCGCAACAGGGCTTGTGAGAAATCAAAGCCAGCAGAAGCTCACCTAGGCTATAACTGAACTCCACCTGCTGGCCCCATCCTGAGCTGCACACCAGTAGCGCCAGCAGCTTCCAGGCATTCAAGGGAAGTGTGAAGACCCACACCAAAATCACATACAAAGTAGTATTTTGGGAAGGAAGCCTCGGGAATCACTGAACATATTAAACTTACTTGTTCTTCTTGTGCTGGTTTTCTTCTCTGTAAATGGAGGGGAGCTTAGAGTTTCAACTACTTATGTAACCTTCCTCTCTAATTTTATAATTCTGTGATACTCCCAAGGGTAAGGGGAGCCTTTTCAAGAATGCCCTTGCCAATAAGTTGCTTACATTACGAAAGAGCACTGAAAACAGATATTAAAGTCCATAATTCCCTTTTTTAAACCAACTGGGACCAAATTAAGTTTTGGAACTCTAAAGTTTTTCAGAATGTAGACAGGTAACATAGTGCATCTATGTTTTGAAATATCTGCTAATAAAGCATATTAATATTTCTGTAGCAAACTTACAAATGTCTGTACTAATTAGATAATAAAGACTCATAAAATCTTACCAAGTCAGGCCTAATTTTGCAGCCAAATGAGTTCTGGCACTAAACCCACAGAGCATTTTTGAGTTTGGAATTTCAGATGAGGAAATGTGGACCCATACTATGGACCCTGTCACAGAGAAATGACATAAATTTGGCATCATTACTCTGCTGACTCCATACAAAGTGAGATTGTTGTTTTTCTCTGAACCAGAGGAATGGAGCTCGGAGAATGGTCTCTTGGTATGTTAGTGCTTAGATTAGAGTCTAGATCTCCAGACTCTGAGACAGTGGTTCTCAACTCTGGCTGCCTCTTTAGAATTCCTTGGGGAGCTTTTAAATATTCAAACTCGCCGGCCACGCGTCAGACCGACTGAATCAGATTCCCTGAGAGTAGGATGCAGGCACCAGTGTTTTTTAAAGTGCTCCAGATGAGTTCAGGATGCAGCTCAGTCTGAGCCAAGAGGTGTCCGTTGTGCAACCTTTAGCTGCAATCAGGAAGTAAGAGAGAGAAAGAAATTTCATTGGTCCGGTGGTAGGAACAGAATAAAGAACGTGGGCCCTGGAACTAGATAGATCTGAGTCTCCTTCTAGCTCTGTCCGCTATTAGCATGTGACTTTGAATGAGTCGATGAACTGCTCTGTGCTCCATGTTTCCTCTAAATAAGAGAGAGATTTGTTGTGCAGATTCAAAAAGACCACACATATTATGTACCTTACCCAATGCCTGGCAAGAAACTTCAGCTGCATAGCCTCCTGAACCAGGATATTTATTTGACTTGGTATTCTGTGTTCAGTGATAAGGTTTTAAATGATCTTCTTAAGGATGACTGCCCTGATCCCACCATAGATGAAGTCTAGTTCACTGCAGTGGCAAGCAGAATGAAAAGAACTGGAAACTGGGTACAGATCAGACTGGACAGGGCAGAGAGAACTCTTTGCTCTATTAGATCAAAGTGGGGGAAAAAAAACTGGTGAACAACCTACTCAGAGATATCCAGTGTTTTCCAAATTTCTCTATTCAGACAATACAACATAGTCTACCTACCAAGTAAAGTGAGCTTGTTCTCCAACCTCATGGCAGATTCAAGGAGTAATTCTTCCCTGTGGTCAATGCTGGTTTCAGCTAAAAAATGGTTCCTCAGCCACTCTGTATATTCTGTGTCACTCATGACCTATGGGGAAGAGAAAAAAGCTATGATAAAGGCCATATCATCTTCCAGGATCCTGCCAGGACTGACCACTAGCAATATACAAACCAGGTAATGCCAGGCTCATTCCTCATGCTACCTGATCACACAGCTTCCCAAATTCTGTTCTGAGATCAGACTACTGTAACACTGATGATGGATGGATGGACCCAAGAGCTCAGTATCTCTTGGAAATTCTAGGCATCAGATGATGAAAGTGGGTTAATCTATTTAATTAAGCCAGGCAGTAGGCAGTTGGAAGAGGTCTGCACTTGGTAGTTAAATCTAGAAAGATCCTAATGGTGCAGCTAAGAAAATGGTGCCAGGATTGCTCAGCCTGAGTTACTAGGTAGCCAGCAGCACCGCCGGTATCTTTTGATGATTAGTTTAGGGGTTAGTTATTTGAAAAGGTGGAAAGAGAGAGGGAGCCATACAAGTGAAGCAAGGATGTACTCTTCCAAAAGAAATTAAATGGAATTCCTGGAGAAGGAACCAATGGTACATTTTCCTTTTTCTTTAGATAGCCACAGAGGGAGAAATCTACATTTCAATTCTGGTAAAGCAACATAAGTAGAGGGAGGGAGGCAATTTCTCTATCTGCTTATTCTTACCCACAAGGTTATTGGACTTAGGAAGAATCTGATATCTGCTGGGCTGCATTTTTATCAGGGGCAGGCAGGATCATTCCACTTGAAAAGGTACAACTCTTTCCTTTTGCTTTGATCTTGAAACTCTCCATTCTTCGTTCTGCTGTGTGTGAGGCAAGCTTTTGATTCTTTACGCAGCTGGTTGACTAAGTGTTGACTAAGAGTCTGCAACTGATCCCAGTTTCCCTAAGGCAGCTCGTGAGAACTAGAATTTGGGTAAGGAATGAGAGATCCCTATGTCTGCCGTAGGTCCTAGCTACAGTCTCCCATTCCGGCTTCCAGGAGGGTTGTATTTTAGAAATTATAATGGATGGCAATTCATACATTGATACTTTGACCTACATGTATCCCCCCGTCTTTTATACTCCCTAGAGCCCAGAATGACAGAGGAAAATCGATACTCTGGCTTCTAACACAGCAAAAATTAACGCAGGGTTTAGAGGGAGAGAAAGTGGGGTGGGGGAGTGTTCATACGGAGAAGTGGGAAAGAGGCGGCAAGATGAATTTCTTGGTTCTTTTCTAATATTTCCTCTACATGGGCTGTTTGTTCTTTGTTTCATGTTCTTCAGTGTTCATCAAAGTGTCTGTTGTACCTTTACAACTAACTTCCTTCTCTCCCTCATAAGACATCCTTCTCTTGCCTCAACTCCTACTAGTCTCTCTATACTAGATACTATACTCTAAGCAGGCCACCTCCCCTTTCTGTTGCCCCCTCATCTACTCTGGAATAAATAGGCAGTTGAACTCTCACTGAAGGAAAAAGCACTATCCAGGCATTCAGTTGGCTATGTGGTTGAGCCATGATTATAGGGATGGGGTCGGGGAAGTCTTGGCTTATCAACAAAGGAAGGCTTGCATAGCCTCACTGGAGCTGAAGCTTGAATTGGTCAATACCCAAGCCACATGCTATTGGCATAAAAACTTGACCAACTTACTTCAAAGGGTTCCATGTCTGTTTCTTCCATGTCCCCGGGGGGATTCTGATAATATCACCCCTCAATTCCTTAGAGCTATGTGCTTTTTCTTATTACTTAAATTTTTTAGAAAGAATCCAATACACCTCAGGATTATTCTCAACAAGAGAGTAATCAATATTGACAATATTTTACATTTAGTAAAATTACTTGGATTTATAGATTAAGACTTATGAGCATGTAAGGAAAAAATATTTAGAACTTTAGGGGAAAATTAAGGCCAGGTTCTTTCCAAAGAACATTTAATGCAGGGATGATATTAACAAAGTACTCAGGGAAAAGAAAGTAGGTCCAGAGATTTTTATTTCCAGCCAAACTGCAGTTAACATACAAAAGCACTCACAGATACACTGAAACAGGTGAGAGCTATGAGAACAGAACTTTTGGGTATTCTTCTCACAAAACACTGAGAACACACTCCAACCAATCAATACATATGGAAGACAGAAGCTATGACTACAGAGCCCATGATCCAAGAGCTTTCCCAACTGTGCAGATAAGGGTTTGATACATGCTCGCCCCCAGGAAGTGACGGCTACGCAGTGAAAGAATGAAGACGAACGATGGCCTAACTCAGCAGCCTCACCTTCTTCGCTATACATAAAGTGCGTAGGCCCCGTCTGGCATAGTCATCCAAGTGTTTCTGGGTTTTCTCCCTTATTATCATCTGTTGTTTCTCGAGACTTGTTCCATCTGAAATAATTAACAAAACAAAGTATTCCCACAAGTCTGCCCAATTACAGACATGTTTTTACAAACAGTGAGATAGCTTACCCCACAACAAACAAAAGACCTTGTAGTTCTGAATCCCAAATGTACATTTCTAAAAGGGACCCTCTGAAAAAATCCTTCCCTTGTTCCTTTCTTCCTGGGGAGAGGAAAAGTACCAAGAACTTAATACGAACACCAGAACACCATTCCCACGCCGTCAGTAACAACAGTAACAAGAGCTACAATCACGCCAGAGGCCGTTCATTGAACACTTGGCATTTGGGAGGCACTGGGCAGAGGCTCTCTGCGGACGGCACACAGCAGGCCATTCGAGCTCTGAGGAACCTATAAAGAAGTGACGACACTCCCCGTTTGTGGAACACTTAGGCACAGAAATGGTAGAGAACTTCGCCAGGACGCAGCTCATGACAGAGGCCAGACCTGCGTAGCACCAAGACTTACGTGCTTTCTCACCAAACCCTAAGCAGCTTCCCTACTTCACCAAGTGCAGCTGATCCCCAATTATCCACTTGTTTCTCTTTATAAAACCCACTGAGAGTGACTGTTGAATTTCTGAGCCCTGTGTATACCTCTCCCCCCCCGCCCCCCACCCCCGGGCCCGTATGAACTCACCTGGGGAAGCCACTGACAGCAACTCCATGATGACCGAATCAGCACCCTTCGTATACACCACAACTTGGTTGGAAAGGGGGTGCCGAACGACAACAGACATTCTTTTTCTTACTGAGTCGAAGGGCAGGATGTGCAGGAGTTGAAATGTTAATGGCCCCAGAGCAGCGAAGTCCACCACGACCTGCTCCGGTGTCCGGGACCGTAAAGTGCATTGGTAAGCCCTGGCGGCATAGACCAAGGCCGCTTCATCAGGGCTCTCGGCCTCGTAACACAGGGTGGAGGCCAACGGCTGTCCAGGGGAGGGGGCCACCTTGCCCTCTGGGAGGCCTGGATCAGTGTTCTGTTTCTCAACTTCTGTAGGGCAAGGAGAGTTCCTAGGGCCCTCTGGGCTCTCACTCATGTGGGAGGCCTCTTCCTCCACAGGGAAAGCCGGTTTCATTCGACTAAAGAGGGAGAGTCTGCTCACAAAGGGATTTGGGACCCCGGGAGAGGGCTCTTTCCCACTGGCAAGCGATGGCGAACTTGATCTTCGGACAGACAACCTCTGGAAGAGGTTTTTAATATCTTCCAAGGACTTGATAGGCATTCCACTCAGTGATGAGAGTCCAATCTAGGAGAGATGATTTGGGAGGGTCTCAATAATACAGTCAAGAGCAGTTGAGAACAACGCTGAAGTCAACCCAGGAAACAATTAGGTAAGAAAAGAGTTACCACTCCTTAAATAGCTAGCAGCCTGCTTCGTACTTAAAACTGCCCCCCGGAAAATGTCAGCAAAAATAAAACAAACTGAGGGCTTCAGAGGGGAGGGGGGTGGGGGAATGGGATAGGCTAGTGATGGGTAGTAAGGAGGGCACGTATTGCATGGTGCACTGGGTGTTACACGCAACTCATGAATCATCGAACTTTACATCAGAAACCAGGGATGTACTGTATGGTGACTAACATAATATTAAAAAAACATTAAAAATAAATAAATAAATAAAAATGGACACAATGAAAAATAAGCGCTAATGTTGATGGCACTATAAATTTCTACAACCATTCAGAAAGAGATCTGGCAAATGACAGCAAAAGATAGAAAATGCTAATATTGCTAGCAGTGGGCATATTATAGCAGTGTTTCCCAACAGATAACTTAAAATATAGATAATCCATAGTAATCTTTATTATGCACATCCTAGCAAGAACAATTTAAAAATTATAAGCAAATTAAGTAGTCAAAAATAGCAAAATGGAAATATCTTCTTGAAATGTTATACAATATCTTAAAAATAAAGTTTATAAATCCTATGGGGTGAAACTGGAAAATCTATAAAAATATAAAAATTGTGTGAACAATATAAGAAACAAATGAGTAATAATACACACTTAAAACACTAGAAGAAAGTCAGTCAAAAGATTAACAAAATGGGCTTTTTTCCTCTTTTATTTTCCAGACTCTATAAAAAAGGTTGTTACTATGACTTTTTCTGTTGTTTTCAAAAGGCCAGTAAACAAAGTCACTTCCAGAAGAGTTATCAGCAGAAATTATCAACTTATCAGCAGAAATTAACAATGCATGGGAATTTCTATTACAGAATTTTTTGTAATTTTTAGCCTGATTTTTTTTCTAGCTCTTAACTCTTAACAGTGATTAAATGTAGAATTTAATATTAATTATGAAGGCCAATAAATTAGATCCTAAAATTTTCTCATTCAGAAATGCCCAAGATATTAAAAAGTTTTTCCTAAAAATTATTAATCTTCTGACAGTTGGAGAGACACATGTTGGTCAATTTTCACACTTGTCAGGAACTCAGAAATGAAGAGAAACAATCACAGATAAGGTTTCACATTCCTCGTAGATTCTGATTAGCTCCTTATTATTCACAGTCTCTCTATCATTACCTCAAAATATCATGAAGCTTGGGCCCTTATACCTGTAGCGACATTCTTTTAGACCACAGGGTATTATATTCTTTAGGGATAAGGAAACAATATTTTTCAAACAAAAGACACCAAGAGGTGCCTACTATGGACACAGATGTATGAGAAAAGTTGTTACATGAGGAGAAAAAAAGAACATTCAGTGATTAATTCTCTAATTACATAATCACTTTCCAAAGAGCAACTCTCTAGCTGAAAGTCTTATAAAAACACAGTTTTCTGATCAAGTAAACACTTAATTGGAAATATGTTATTTTTATGGTAAAGTTGACCACCTCTGAAGTTGCCAAAAGAAAATGATCTGATGGAAAATTAAAATTTAATTGGGTTGTGCCGCAAATTGAATTTTAAGTGGGTATGTGCAAAAGGGAAGAAAGTTATACACAAGGAAGCTAGCACAGCATGTGGTGAATCACCGGTCTTTAAAACAAGTTTTTCTTTTTAATTGAAAATTAATTTTTCCATAAATTCAAAACTACAAATAGACTTTCAAAATCTAAGCTTTTGTGGGAATTGCAGCATCTTGGTACGTTATAAATGTATTAGATTTTAAATTGAGTTAGAACTACCCCAACTGGTACATGAAAGTGGTACATTATCATTAAACATGATAATGAATCCAGTACTTTATATTTTGCTTGACATCACGTATATCATGTGGGAAGTCTCGGAAGCCTCAAAGAAGCTTCAATTTGGTAAGGAAACTGCAAAATGAACACAGCCGCATTCTACCAGAGCTCTTTTCATCAGCTCTCCTCCTAGAGGCAAAACCATAGAACAGCACTGAGCCATACTTCATGGGTTCAAATCTCATCAACCACAAATTGGCTCTGTGACCCCAGGAAATTTACTTAACCTCAACTATAAAATGGGGAACAGTAGAGTAATATTGCCTAATTTATGGGGTTGTTGGGAGAATTACAAGTTAATATCAGTAAGTCACTTAGAATATCGTATGTGCAGAGCACAGATTAAATGATGTATGTTAACTGCTACTGTTATTATCATCGAGTATTATTGTCTACATGACACGGCCAGTATAAGTACACTTAAACCTGAAGTTCTCTTCTGGAAAGTAACCCTTGTTTGCATCACAGCCCTCACCTTCTGTCGCGGTTGGTTAGGAGCAGAGACCACCACTGTGTTGCAAATGGCCAATGCAATGAAGAAGTCGATGATGTACAAAGTCTCCGGGGCTGGATTTGGGATAGTCTCATCTAGTTTTGTAAAAAGCTGAGGTGTAATCTGACTAAACTTGTCCAAAAGCCTGGTGTCTGGTACCACATCTGTTTCCTGAAAACCCAACAAGACAAAGTGTTATAACAATAAGTATCTAAAAATGAGAGCTTTAAGTTTACACGAGAAGTAGCTTTTATGAGCAGAATCTATGAACCATGAGATTCAGTAAACTTTATTCTTCTAAAAAAGACTTAATATATATGGTGCCATTGGAAGTGAGAATAGGAAAACAGCAGACAATAAAAAAAAAGGAAAATCCAGAATGCATAATACTGATGGAGAGTACCTTGACTATTAACCTAAACTCAGCAAGAGACAGGGACAACGTCTTCCACCAAAGTCTAGTTGACTGTTTTCTTATTCTGAAATACGCAGTTGCCAGCATCCACCAGCAACTGAGGATTCATCCAACAACCGAGCAATACCAACTCTTTTTAAAGTCAGGACATTATTCATACCGTGTTATTTTAACAAAATGTCTTATGGTTCGAATCACTACTGTTACAAAAACAAAAGCAGAAACAAGCAAAAGAATGTCTCTGAAATAAACATTAGTATGAGCAGGTGAACATATTTATAGAGCATTATCCAGTAATATACTACAAGACATTGACGAGGGTTCCGCCAAGAGATTTCTGATCATCAACTATATTTGCCAGCTGTGCCCTGCGCCCTCCTCTTACAGATCCTTAGTAGAAATTAGCTCTCAGAAATTCTGCTATTGAAAAAAAAAATATCCATTTTGTTTAACACAGTACTTCTCACACCTACCGAAGAGTACTGTTTTTAACAAAAGGATGTTGTAGTAGAAATCTGTTTATAATCCAGAAACATTTAGACAACTGCTTTAGAAACTTTTCAGATGAGTCAAAGAGGGACCATCTGCTACAAATCAAGTTTTCACAAAAGCGTCACTGTCTCCTAGAGGAGTCGTGGATGTGGTTGGTTGGCAAAGCACACGGACTGCAGGAAAGCCAGGGGAGGTGATTTAGAGGCAGGAGCAAAATATGAAAATGTGAGATGTGTGATGTTAGACTTAAAGACCATGGCTTGTATTTTATGCTTAGGAATTTGGTGAGAACTAGCAAAGGCTTAATAAGAGCACAGGATGAAAATCACGTGGGCTTGGGTTCAGGTCCTAGACGCACTACATACTAGCTGGTGGCCTCAGGCAGCCTGCTTAGCCCACCGAGCTTCATTTTCCTCTTCCGAGCAATAATAAAATAGCACCTATGTCACAAGGCGGCTGCAAAAGTGAATGAGATAATGAGGTGATAACCAGCACAACAAGACCTTCGGGCAGGTTACCAGACTCACAGTGGGTCCAAACTATCTGCTGTCACAAAGCATTCTTTTTTTTTTTTTTTAAAGATTTTATTTATTTGACAGAGAGAGACAGCACGTATAAGTGGGATGAGGGGCAGAGGGAGAGGGAGAAGCAGACCCCCTGCTGAGCAGGGAGCATGACGCGGGTCTCAGTCCCAGGACCCTGAGATCATGAACTGAGTCACTTAACCAACCCAGGCACCGCTGTCACAAAGCATTCTTAGTTTCTATTGAAATGCATCAATATCTACTGTTCTGTGATATTTGACTTAGCAAAATTTGGATTTTATTGCAGTTTGGTGGAGTTCATAGGCACTAATAATCTGATGGCTGTTCTCTAATGAGTCAGCCACATTTCCTCGTGAATCTCACGTACACAGTAACACCGAGCCCGTGCCTGGGCCCTCCGTTCTTCAGAGAACAATCCTTTCCTCAATGACCTCCTTGCCAAAGTGAAACAGAAGAGAGTGGTAAAGTGTGAGAGACTCCTTTCTTACTCAGTGCTTAGTCAGCCAAAGGGTGCTTGGGAAACTCGTTACATGCTATTTATCAAGGTCTCTGATTATGCCGTCATCTAGTGCTGGGGAGACTCCATGGGTTGGAAAATGTTTCTAGAGACATCTGTCGCAGAACGTTAATATACAGTAAGCCAACAAAACAAAACAAAAACCCAACTTTTTTCAGAATGGAACTCAAATGTTTAAATTAAACAGGTTTCTTTCTTGCAGCTCTTCTCAGAGAGTTTGATGGGTATCGGACTCTTCAAGAAGAGGCTGGTATGCGCAGGCTTCCCAAATGAAATTTTTTAGAGACGCCTGTTCTGTGGAACACATCTGGGATTGTGTTAGAGACCTTATAAGCTTATAGTGATTTCACTGTATCCACGATCTCTGCACTGACTAATAACTGGCTTCAGGACGTAAGGATTCTTCTGCATTCCAAAATCAATCTAAGACAAACGAAAGGTTCCTACCTTCCACCTTTGTGGCAAACACTATTGACAGAGGTCAGCCTCATGTGCCATTCAGGGAATGTGCTGACTACAGGAACCGAGAACCTGTCCCCTGGGCATAAGAAGAGAAGAGATACAGAGCCCGCCAAAGCAGGGGCTCTGGTCAGCAAAGCTCTGTTTACCAAAAGTACTCTTAAATGTGAGAAAAATCCAGAACTCGGGGCCGCACAAGACAATCCTAGAACAATATATGAAAGAAGAGCCCCTGAGATTTAAGGAAAGATCCCTACCACACTGCAGCTGCAGGCACGGAACATTCTTTCACTTAAGTTGGTCTCTCTAAATAAGCTAATCCCTAGTAACTAAGGTATTTAGTTGCTGAACTGAAGAGAAGGTACAGAGTTATCACAGTCAATTCTGATCGCTATGACTATATCTAGAGGGACTTTTCCTCAGATCCAAACCTTCCTCATTGAGANATCCCTAGTAACTAAGGTATTTAGTTGCTGAACTGAAGAGAAGGTACAGAGTTATCACAGTCAATTCTGATCTCTATGACTGTATCTAGAGGGAATTTTCCTCAGATCCAAACCTTCCTCATTGAGACCCTGTATTCGAACACTGGTTTTTGCTCTTTTTTCTGACGGACAGCCTCTGCCTTCTCAGAACTGCTATTACCCCAACAGCCAGGCCCACGTCATGTGACTTTAAATGATTCCACGAGTGTGTCCTTCATAGAGTATGTAAATTCCTTTAAAGGAAGGACCACCTTATATTGCTCTTCGGATCCCTAAATCAATACCTAGCACATGGAGAAGAACAAAAGTTTATTGTACCCGACTACCAAACACTTGCTGATTTTATATTGTATAAGTAGGCGCTGGAGAAACAGAATAAAAAGACGCCATTCTTTAGAAAACATACATAAACCCCTCCCATTTGGCCTCAAACAGACATTTTTTTAATGCATTTTTAATGCATTTTTAAAATTTTTTTAATTAAAAAATGCAGACATTTTTAAATTTAATGCATAATCCTCCTCATTAAAGAATATAACGCACAATGTGGATACCTTCCTATAATTAAACAAAGCCTTATCTGGTTTCATGCTGGGAGTCCAGCATCTTTGTCCAAATCATATAACATCTGACTAAGTTTTAGATTTTCACGATTCACATTATACCTTCCTCCCAGGTTGCAAGGTTCATGTTCAGGTCGCTTTCTCTTTCTCCCCCCTATTTCAATCTAAATTAAACAAGCAAACACTGGCCAAGACCCCTCTTTGCCCTCTAATAGTGCTGGCTGAAGCTTCAGGGGGGCCTTGATACTGCTCCCCATTCCTCCCCCAGTTCCACCAGTAGCCAAGGCTCTTACTTCATTTCCCACTGCCACCCTACTCCAGTGTTAGGGGCTCACTGGTCCACCTCGACAACGTAGGCTGAAGTATGGACACACATGTCTTCTCCTGGCTGCCTCAGATTCCTGACTACCACAGACCTGAAGGAAAAAGGCAAGCACCGACAACCACACACGGACAATTCCTCCCCCACGTTTGCCCACAGCCCCGTTTCTGAGCCCTTGCCTGTGCCCCACACAGTCTGCCCCACATACACTTCCTCCCTTTCCTGCTCTGCAAACCCCGACTCTAGTTTCATCCTAACTCAAGTTTTACTTCTTTTCTTGAGCCCTTCTCAATCCCTCCTCACCCCTTGAGAGATGATCACTCCCTTCTTCGTGCCCTCACTCTACTCTGGATTAACCCACTACTACTGCATCTATAATATAGGATTGTATGTATTTATTTATATGTCTATCTCCTCTACCTAGAACAAAACAGAAGGACGGGGACATGTCTTACTCATTTTATATCTCAGTGTCTAGTATTTTGCCACTGTTTTTCATTAATCCATTCATTCCTTCATTTATCCCACCAATATTTGTTGTTGATCTATGGTGTGAGGCACTCCTCAAGGAAAGAGGGGTGCGTAGGACAGATAGGATCCTGGCTTGCATGGAGTTCACATTCCAATTAGAGGAGACATCAAACTGTAAACAAGTAAGACGCTTCTAGATCGAGACAGAGAAAGACAGGGTGGGGATGGGGTGGAAAGAACTTTGGATTAGGTGGTAGGGAAGGTTTACTGAGGAGGTGACATTCAAGCTAAGTCCTCCATGACAGAAGGGAGAGCCATACAGAGATCTAAGAGAATAGCCACCCAGGTCGAATGAAAGCACTCTCACTGAATGAAAGCAGAGAGAGGATGAAAGAAGCATAAAAACACTGGCTTACAAAGAAAAGGTTTCTATTTCAAATAGGAGAATGAACCCAGGACTCAGGGGCCTCAATGGCATTTTAATTCCCAAAGGTTGGCATAATTTTCCCAGCAGCCTACCTAGGATCCTCATTCCCTGTCTCTCAACTTGCCTCCCCATCCAAGGTGCCATCTTACACTCTTCCATTTCTAGATATCACGGCTCTTAGTGCGCTCTTAAGCTGGTATTCTTAACCTGGGCTCCACAGACAGGTTTCTGGAATTGTATGCAAAATTTTTACAGATGCTAATTTTTTAGGACAAAGAATCGATACCTTTCTCAAAATAATCTTGAGTCTCCAAAAAGGGTAAAATCAATTTGTCTAGAGCAAGAGTGAGATGATCTCATATTTCAAGGAACACCTACCTATTTATCCTATATATAGTGGTGTGGTTTTGAAAACAGAAAACCAAACAACAATCCCGGTGCATCTATACAACCAGAATGACACATGGCCTTGAAGTATAGGGCAAGTAAATACAAAATAGACTGGGTGGAAAGACTGAGCCTGGTAAGCTGTTTCATTTAACAACCTTCAAAACTACTTCTCGAGGGGCACCTGGGTGGCTCAGTCAGTTAACCATCTGCCTTCAGCTCAGGTCATGATCCCAGGGTCCTGGGATCAGGCCCCACATTGGGCTCCCTGGTCAGTGGGGAGTCTGCTTCTTCCTCTCCCTCTGCTTGCTGTTCCCCCTACTTGTGCATGCGCTCTCTCTCAAATGAATAAAATCTTAAAAAACAAACAAACAAACAAACAAAAAACCCTACTTCTGGAGAATGGACCCACGAGTCACTGAGCTAGGTGCTGAGGAGTCCGGATATAAGCTCTTGCTCTGGAGGAGTTAATGGCGTATGCCAGAGGCAGAAATAAGGCCTGCGTAATGAGAACCAAGGAAGGGAGGATTCGAAGGGGTACACAGAGCTCGGAAGCTGAGAAGAGTCTGGGAAGTCTTCAGAAGGATGAATATTTAGGGGTGCCTGGGTGGCTCAGTCGGTTAAGCAACTGACTCTTGGTTTCAGCTCAGGTCATGATCTCAGGGTTGTGAGATCGAGCCCTGAGTCAGGCTCTCCAGAGTCTGCTTGGGATTCTTTCCCTCTTCCTCCCTCCTCCCTGTAAGCCCCTCCCACCGCTTGTATGCAGGCTCTCCCTTTCTCTCTCAAATTAAAAAAAATATTATAATTAAAAAAAGGAAGGAAGAATATTTAAAGTAGTTTTATAAGAAATAAGTATTTCATCACGTTTGATAGATAGAGGTAGTTTGCCAGTAGGGTGGATAAATTTTAGATGGAGGAAAGGGTACAGATAAAAGAACAGACTTTAAGGACAGCATTTTTTCTAAGAAGACAATGAGACTAAGTCAGGAAACTGAGGGGGTGGGTGTGGCACAGCCCCATTGGGTTGCCAAAGCCCTACTACCGCCAAGTGAACATGAGTCAACAGGTGGTAACTTCACGTGGGTGGAAANAGATTGTTTGAGATTTTTCTTGTTTCTTGAGGTAAGCCTGTATTGCTATAATCTTCCCAAAGATTTTGTACCACTGCTTTTATTTTTTTTATTTTTATTTTTTTTAAAGATTTTATTTATTTATTTGACAGAGATAGAGACAGCCAGTGAGAGAGGGAACACAAGCAGGGGGAGTGGGAGGAAGAAGCAGGCTCACAGCAGAGGAGCCTGATGTGGGGCTCGATCCCATAACGCCGGGATCACGCCCTGAGCGTGAAGGTAGACGCTTAACCGCTGTGCCACCCAGGCGCCCCTCTGATAAAGTCTTTTTAAAAAAGATTTTCTTTTCGAGTAATCTGTACACCCAATGTGGGGTTCGAACCCACAACCCCGAGAGAGATTGAGAGTCACGTGCTCTACCTACTGAGCCAGCCAGCCCCCTTTTTCTGATATAGCCTTAAAGTGAGTGCACAGAAGAGGTGGTATGCATTCTTTCCCTATTTTTCTTTCAGAAGTCAGAGAAAAATTAAGTCTAGATGTTTGGAATAGTCTGACATATGGCAAAGATACACTATGACAGGTTTTATATCTTCAGTGCCACAGAAATTAACTAAATGAGTTGCACTGAAATGATCACCCTCATTGCTGCAATTTTCATGGGCAACTTTGAAAAGAGCCAGGACAGTCCCCTCAAGGCCTTTCCAGGATAAGTGAGACCACTAGGGTCTACTCAGATCACATCTCTACTATGAAAACCATACAATAAATTCATTACAGATCAACCAGTTACCAGTCTCATGGCTGGGGAATCCTCACCTTGGTAAAACGTTAAGAGTTGACGAAATGTGGAAGGCAGAGAAGGCAGCTGAATTTTTACAGAAGCAATTTTAAGTACAGCAAAACTTGTGACCTCTAATTCTTTCATGGAAGTATCATTCCTCTTTCCTATCTTCCATAAGGCCCTCTTTATTTTCCTGCACCAAAATGGGTCTGTCAGTGGGTGTGACTAAACAGTTTCCAAAACTTCCCTCTGGGAATCAAGCAACACCCAGCTGAGCTCTAAAATGGAAATATCAGAAAATGTCATTCTGAGGACTTGGAAAGGGGAAGAGGACACAGGTGTGGTGGGACGTGGGGGAAGAACGCAGAAAGATAAAAAGGCCTTAGAGGGTACTTGAACTTGCCTGTGATTCAGACATTCATCCCCGTCTGTGAGATAACCCTGCTAAGCTTTGCTGGCTCTGAGAGTGAGTCACGATCCTTAAATCCCGGCAGCCTTCTTCAGGCTCAGACATGATTGGCCCTGATCAGAAATATCATGCTTTTTTAGAAATGATATACTATCTCTCAACACTGAATCATCCCACAAATTAGGAAGTTGTGATATTGTTTGCTTATATTTCTAATGATGTGTGGCAATTATACTAAACTGCAATTACGTAGTCTCTTGCCAGGTAGAAAAGACAACAGTGTTCGGCTTTGTCATAATTACGAGGATGTTCTTTCATTATTCATGACAGATATGCAAAATTCAAGTCACGCATTCACACTTACAATGGGGCTACTGAAAGCAGCCTGTCTGGAGTGAGGCACTTCACTGGCTCCTTCTCCACTTCCCAGAGCTAAACAGCTCCCAGCAAGATGATTCGAGGATTTACTTCCCAAGGGCCCATTATGAATCGGCCTGCAGCTGGGGGCCTTCGGTTTCGCCATATTGCTGAGGGAGTCACTGGGAGTGTCTGTGGAATCTTCATCTTCAGAGAGAGCTTCCTGGTAGGACTCTAACCTCTTGGCTGAGAGAAAAAAACCACACTGGGTCATAACCTGAGAAGAACCATTTGCAGGTTGACTATGTCAGGCATTTACTTCAACAGCTATTTCACGTCATCTCCTTCCTTTTCAAATCTGCCTTCCAAACTCCCCTCCCCAGATTCCTCTAACAAACTTACCTTGCTGAGAAAAATAGAAGCAATTAGAAAGCAACTCCTTTCTTATCTTATCATCAAATCTACCAACCTCTCCACATCTGTATCCAAACTCTGTCTTTACTACTACTACTACTGCTGATAAAGTTTCAAATGCCAAGCTCTCTCCATTTGTGATCTGCTTCCCACCCCTCTGGCCTTCTCAAGGACCTCACCCTTTCAGTTCTCCTTTTATGCTGACACCAATCTCTCCTCAACCAATCTCATGGCTTTCTGTCCCTGTCTGCCCACGGACACTACTCCTGGCAAGGTCACCCACAAGCTCCACATTACCAAATCCAGTTATTGCATCTGTCCATATTTATCTGCACTCCTAGCAACATCCAACAGAGGTGACCATTCTCTTCTTGAAATGGCTCTTTTGGTTTCTCTGACACTGTGCATACCTGTTTCTCCTCCTACTTCAATGGCTGTTCCTTCTTAGTTTCTCCTGCTGTCTTCTTTTCAGCCCTCAAATACCGGGTTGCTGCAGGAGTAACCTTCCCTTCTCCACTTACATACTCTTCCTTGGTGATGTCACCTGTCCTATATTTGAAATATCATTTCATATGCACCTGACTTGCAAACCTATAACTTCAACTCCAACTTCTCATTGGAATATCTAACTCTCCCCTTGATACTTCCAGTTGGATGTCTAGGGCACTCTTCAAGCAGATATCTGCATTGAGACTTTCTCAGGTCTCTTATCACGTCCCTTGTCAGCAAAAACTTGCCAGATAAAACCACGCTATCGCTATCGTAAATCCTACTTTAGCGCTTATCACCATCTACACACTATAGATCTTATTTGCTTTTATTTTTTGAATAATCCAGTAAAATATAAACTCCAAAAAGGCAGAGTTTTGTCTATTTTGTTAATATGATATTCCCAGAGCCCAAAGCAGTGACTAATACTCAATAAATATTTGTTGACTAAATAAATAATAGATACCTTAGATTTGATATGACCAAAATAGAACTCTTCCTCACTTCTCCCTCAAACTTACTCCTCCTTTGGCCTTCCCCATCTTTGTACATGGCACCCAACTATTTATTTAGTTATTTATGCCAAAAACCTAGGAGTCTCCTTGATTTTTCTGGTCTTCCCCAGCCCCCATATTCAAAGCATCACCAATAGCTGTCCATTAATTATCCAAAATATATCTCAAATATCTCGAACTCTCTTCATCTTCATTACCTTAGTCCAAGCCACCATCATCTCTCAACTGGACCAGTGCAAAGAGCCTCATAACTGGTCCCCTTGCCCTTCTGCACTCCATTCCTCAACCAGTAGCTAGAGCGATCTTCCTAAAACATAAAGCAGAGCAGATTACTCCCGCACAAAACTTTCCTATGTTGGCTTACACAACTCAAAATGATCTGACCTCTGGTGACTTCTCTAACATTCTTGCCCCTTCTTCTTCCACACTTCCACCAAAGTCCAGCCTCACTGGCCTTCTTTTCTTACTTTGAAAACTGCCAAGCTCATTTCAGTCTGAGGGCCTCTATACTAAGTGTTGCCTCTAAGTACCAGGTTTTTGCACCTGAACTTCAGGATAACCTAAGCTCCTGAACTTTAGAGAGGCCTTACTCCCCCAGTCCTAGGTGTCTTCCACTCACTCTATATCATATCACCCCATTTTAATTCTCTGAAAAGCACTTTTTTTTTCTTGCTTTAAGAACTTACTTGCAACTATTTTCTCTTTAAGAGCAGGGTCCTTATCTGTCTTATTTATCATTATACCCAATGTCTGGAATACACAGTAGACAATCAGTAAATATGTACTTGTTGAATGCTAGCTGTCTGTATTTAGGTCAACTCTAGCTACTAAATATAAAGTATGGCTTTTGGCAACTTAATTTATAAAATAAAGAATATCTGCATATCCTGTTTAATAGTTCTTATCTGTACTTTTTAAAGACAAGAAGAGGCTAAAAGGCAAATGTGGTGATTCTGAGTTCTAAAACCATCTCTTCCAAAGACTCAGTGTCTTCTAGGAAATCACTCTTTCTGAGCCTCTGTTTTCTTATTGGTAGAATGAACAATTTGGATTTAACCTTTAACCAGATCCTTTCTGGTTCTGCAAGTTTCTTTATACTCTCTGCCTAAATAATACAGAACGCTTAGCTATACGGCCTCTCAGCTTCAAAAACCCACCCACTTATGGAGACCCAAACATATTCAAGTTCTCCATTCTCACCTGTGCCCTTGCTTCGAGTATCCATTCTCTTCTCTATTTACATAATCCCTCAACATCTTTAAAGGCCAGCTCCTCAATGGTGACCTCTGGAACTATACTGGCCCTCACTCACTGGGCCTTTGAAGCTCCTATGTACTGAATGTACTGAACGTTACTATGCACCAGGCACTTGTCCTTTTTAATAACCAGCACCACCTCCCTGAGGCAGATACTATTAATACTTCCATTTTAGTAATAAAGAAATCAAGCTAATTTTCCCCATCTCACAAAAGTAATATTCATCAGTCTTACAACCACTTATATAGACTCCACAGCCAGTGCTTGGAGCCCTCATGCTATATTGTTTCTAAATATAGCCACATACATTAATGCATATTATTCTTTATCATTTTACATCAATATCGCCTGTTCAATTTCAGTGAGTCCATGCTTTTAGTTTAAATATTTATTAAAACGAATAACGAATGAATGTATGAATAGACACATGAATGAAATATCACAAGCATCAAGAGAAAGTTGTGGGGTAGNAGCCCTCATGCTATATTGTTTCTAAATATAGCCACATACATTAATGCATATTATTCTTTATCATTTTACATCAATATCGCCTGTTCAATTTCAGTGAGTCCATGCTTTTAGTTTAAATATTTATTAAATGAATAACGAATGAATGTATGAATAGACACATGAATGAAATATCACAAGCATCAAGAGAAAGCTGTGGGGTAGGGACTTAACATTTATTGAGGACCTCCTTTTCATCACACANCAGGCTCCCAGCAGAGAAGCCTGATGTGGGGCTCGATCCCAGAACACCGGGATCACGCCCTGAGCCGAAGGCAGACGCTTAACGACTGTGCCACCCAGGTGCCCCGAGGACCTCCTTTTCATCACACCTCTGTCTANTCTGTCTAGGTCCCTTTATAAACATCTACATCTTCCTTTTTCATCTTAAACATAATGCTGTCAGGTAGGAACTATGACTGCTCCACTTTGTAGCTAAGAGAGGCTAAGATCCAGACAGATCTTTGACCATGGACATGTACTCTGACCATGTTAAATAGCCAGTTGGGGGTAGAGTTGGGATATGAATTTAGGTCTTCCTGATTCCAAAGCCAGTACATGTCTCCACTACTTGTATCTCCTTCGTAGTCATCTGTATATGATAGGCTAGTTCAGGGATTCTCAACAAGGGGTGAAATAGTCCCCCAGCAAACATTTGACAATGTCTATACACACTACGGTTGTCACAACTGGGGGAGGAGTGCTACTGGCATTCAGTGGACTGAGCCCAAGGAGGTGTCTAAACATCTAAGAATGCACAGGACAGCCCCCACGACAAAGAAAATCCAGCCCAAAATGTCAATAGTGCTGTGGTTGATAAGTCCTTGAATAGCTAAAGAAATTTACTGGTGATGTGATACCATTTTTAAAATAAATAATTACAGTATTACAAAACCTACAGAAACATAAAGGCTAAACTTCAGGAATTTCTCCCAGCCATCATTAGGGAAATCAGTCATCATGCAACTGCGTAATTACCAGACAGCTGAGCCCTTAGGACAGGATAAACCTGTTCAATAAACAGCATTTAAAGAGTGGAATCAAGAATACATGGAGTCATCTTTAATCATTTTGTAAAAAACTGTGAGAAGGAAATAGACCAGTAAAGTTACAATTTGATTCAGAAAACAAAGCTAATGCAGTAATACTTTTAGACTCAGTGAAAATTTCTTAAAAATTGGGTATGAGACAGAAAAGCTT